>NC_139943.1:20340184-20465184 GCF_963454915.1 Gymnoscopelus microlampas
AGTCACATGACCCAGGATGTCTACGACTTCCCCCGTGAACGAGGGCTTGCCGGAGGCGAGGATTCAGCGTTCGGAGCAGACCGGGGAGGGGACTACATATATGACGTACCACCACAGGTAAATATACCACTGTTGATAGGGTGAAATTATAGTGAAATTTACCCCACTTTCAACCTGGCATCCCTATTTTGACATGTCATGGAAATCTACAAACTCATAACATGTCGCATCTCAACGCATTGTGAGATTGTAGATCAGCTATCTTCGCTATTATTTAAATAGTACATAAGTGGTTAAACTGTACCTCATTTTGCTGGGGACCCCCTGGAATCCCCTCAAGGACCCCTGGGGACCCCCTGACCTGATTCCTGAAAACTGCAACATCCCACTTAGAATTAGAATATGCACGGGTGTGTATTTTATGTTATCCCGATCAAACCTGATCATTTCATTGCTTGTTCCCTTCTCAGGTTGTCCGTGACGCCCAGTCAGTCAGTGAGGAGCTGACACTGAACTTCAAGCGACTCTCAGCGTCCAGCACAGGCAGCACACGTAGCAACCACTCCGCCTCCTCCTTAGACATGGTCCCGGTCCGCGACCCCTCCTCTACGTCTTCACTCTCTGCCCCCGGTTGCCTTCCCGGGAAGCCCCTGATCCTGGACCTGGAGCAGGCCATGGAGCGCTTGTCCCGCCTCCAGCAAGCCGTCGAATCAAACGTCTCCCTGCTCATGTCGTTCATCGCGGGCAACTGGCGAAGCCCCGCCCACATGGAAGGGAACCTCCCCGCCATTCGACAGGCCGCCGACCGGGTGCGGGCCGCGGTGCGAGACTTCCTGGAGTTCGCCCGGGGAGCCGTGGCGAACGCCGCCCAGGCGACCGATCGATCGCTGCAGTCGAAACTGGGGCGTCAGGTGGGGAAAATGGAGGAGGTTTTTCAGAGCTTGGTCCGCCACAGCCAGGGTCTGGATTCCGTCGCCTGGTCGCCCGCGGTGCTCGCGACCCCCCCGCCAGGAGGGGACGATTTGGACCGCCTGGTCATGACGGCGCGAGGCGTCCCCGACGACGCCAAGCAACTCGCCTCCTTTCTCCACGGCAACGCCTCGCTGCTCTTCAAACGGACCAATCGGCAGCAGCAGCAGCTGCCCCTCCCGCCAATCCCGGGGGAGATGGGAGGTCACATGACGGGGTCCGGGAGCGGGACTGTGACGTATAAAGGAGGGGAGAGGGTGAATATTCAAGCGAGGCCGCTCCCCTCGCCGCCCAAGTTCACCGCCGCCGAGGAAGAGGAGGGTCCAGACAGGCCATATGAGACGACGGAGCAAGGCTGGATGGAGGACTACGACTATGTACACCTCCAGGTACAGTTGTAAATGATTTCCCGTATGAGGTCTGGTAGAACAGTGGTTCTCAAACTTTTTCATGTCAAGGACCCCCAAATTGACACATTAGCCCGCGGACCCCCATTTGAAAAGATAAGCCAGGGAACCCAATAAGAGAAGGTTTATACGGCTTTGTAGCAGTGATTCTCAACCATTTTAATGTCAAGGACCCCCAGTTTGACATGTATTAGGCTACGGACCCCCATTTAATGGCATTTATAACTCTTGGACCCGAATTTATGTTATAAAATCAATGTTAATTTAACTCTGAGAGTGTACAAATGGAACCAAATGGACCCGTTAGGGTCCATTTGGTTCCATTTGTACACTCTCAGAGTTACAGAACTATAAGGGTCCATTTGGTTCCTATCCATCATTTAGCTGGGGACCCCCTGGAACCGCCTCAAGTACCCCTGGGGGTCCCCGTACCCCACTTTGAGAACCAATGTGGTAGAAGGCACAAAGAATAATATTCACGCTTCTGGTTGCTTTATTTAGAAGACTCTACAATGTGTAAAACTAATTGACAAGAAGCTCCAACTATGAAAACTGAGATGTAGTGTTTCACTCGATAGTGAGTGAAGGGCTCGGATAAAACTCAGACATGTTATCAAAGACAGGTCTTGATTGAAATCAGGGTGTAAAGTAAAAAAATCTTTACCGCAAATCAGTTCACAGGAAAATGAAAACGCCCCAGGTACAAAAAGTGATGTGTACAGCATGTGTTACTGTCAGTGTCTAAAACATGCAGGAATACTGATTTGCACCTTCATGTTTCAGGGTAAAGAAGAGTTTGAGAAGAACCAAAAACAGCTGCTGGAGAAAGGAAACATCATCAGACAAAACAAGACACAACTGGAACAGCAACAGGTAAGTGTGTTGCTACCTTTCCCACTCTCCATCTCTCCATTCTCCACTCCACTTACTGTATCTCCCTCTCTGAGGGAGATAGACTGATCAATGGGTTAACAGCAGCACCACCATAAAGTCTTCATTACTGTCTGTGTGTATGTGAGAAGCCTCTCAAACGTTGTAATTTCAAGGAGCCCCATAACTCTCAGAGTTACAGGCCTGTAAGGGTTCTCATAGAGCACAAATGAACCAAAGCCCTCTCCTTTCTCTCTCTCTTTTTTAGATTAAACAGTTTGAGCGGCTGGAGCAGGAAGTCAGCCAGCCAATCAACAACGACATGTCGGGCTGGGTCCCGTCGCCGCACCACCCCAATCAGGTCGCGAGAAACGGCTCGGGCGTTTCCTCCTCGGGGTCCAAGCTTTGCCACGGCGACCGGCAGCTCCTCCTCTTCTACCAGGAGCAGTGTGAGCAGAACGTCACCACGGTGACCAACGCCATCGACGCCTTCTTCACGGCCGTGAACTCCAACCAGCCGCCCAAGATCTTCGTGGCGCACAGCAAGTTCGTCATACTCAGTGCCCACAAGCTGGTGTTCATCGGCGACACCCTCTCGCGCCAGGCCAAGTCGACTGACGTGCGGGCACGGGTTTCGCAGAGCAGTAACGCCCTGTGTGACAAACTGAAAGATATTGTGATCAGTACCAAGACGGCGGCGCTTCAGTATCCTTCGCCCGGAGCAGCCAGGGAAATGACTGAGAGAGTCCGGGAGCTGGCTGGGTGCACGCAGCATTTTAGGATGGTCCTCGGACAGCTTCTAGTGATGTAGGGCAGAGGAGAGGAGAGAGGGGAGGATGATGCGACTGAAGCGACAAGCCCCTGGGGTACGGGTGGGGAAACCCTGTGTATGTGCTGTACGAACAGCAATAAAACCAAATAGTGACGGAACATGAGATCACCCCCTGTACACCCATAGAACATACAACTGGAGATGCTGTATGCCCATAAAGAGCATGGTTCTCAGACACTAAAGCCCCTGATTATTGGGGTTGGTGACCCTGTACATCCCTGGATCATGGGGCTCAGAGAACCTGAACACTCCTGGAGCACAGAGTCAGAAATTGTGTAAACTCCTCCAACATGAGGTTGGAGACCCTGTACTTTGGGGACTGGGACATTGACCTCCACTAAATCCTTCTGTTCATCTGTCCTTCCCTTCTCCAGGCCCCATCTATCTATGTATCTATCTATATATCTATCTCTCAAGCCACAGGGACCATTACTTCTTTTCTCCATCACTTTTAATTCATTTATTTCTTGATCCACTTTTTATTCTAGAAAAACAAAAAAGGAACATTTTAACTAAAATGGGCTGGGCCAATGGTGTAAAATAATCATTGTAAATATTTAAGTTACCTATTTAGCCAGGGAAAAAAAGAAAGAAAAAAGAAGTGACTGAAGAACTTCCACTATATAAATATATATATTTGTTTTAGTTTTTTTTTGTTTTTTGAGAAAGAAAAGATGAAAACATAAATGTAGTTTTTAGACATTATCCATAATTATTATTATTATTATTATTACTATACTGTACAATTAAGGTTCTGATTCTGGATCATTGTTATCATTATTGTTGCAGATGTCAAAATTCCAGATGATATGTATGTATGTATGTACAGTATGTATGTATGTTGTAGTTCAACAGTGCTCTTCTACTCCCCAAGGCAAAGCACGCTTTCTAAAAACAAAACAAAAAAAACATCAGAGTGCGCTCTTAAAAATTTTAATGGTGATCTACAGTATAGACAACTTCTTGAGGCAAAGGCCATGGGAAATACTAATCAGGGATAGGGACTTCCAGAATGTGAATAACATTGCGGGTTATAAGGCATGAAATGTAGAATGAATACTATCATTGTTCATGAACTGCATATGCAGCTTGCCTCAAAATATTGCCTGTGTAATGTGACTTCACATTTGTTATCTGACCAATAAAGCCACATTGATTTCAGCCCACTTGTCAATCCACTATCGCTAACAGAGACGCCACATTGCCATCTGCAAGGCTTCGAACAGTGCACTCCCCATTGCAGTCAAGATTGTTCATGATAATCTTAGCCTTAACAAGTTGCCAATAATATCTTCTGACCCTTTATAAAGACGTCAGGTTGATCGCAGTGCTATGATGCTATTTGGGACACTGTACCTAGACGGATTTGTATGAAGCATGTACTAAAGTAAAAGCGTAAAAGGTTGGGTTACCACACACAATTAAACCGTTTATACTTTTCCTTGAAGCTGTGGATTCCAGATTGTGAGCTAGGACAATGAAATGGGACTGGACAATGATGTCAAAGACAGGAAGAACAAATCCAGGATAATGGAGTGGGGTTAACGCCATTTGATGTTTGTAGAGCTACTTTGTCAGGCCAGTACATTATGCATAACTAATGCACAAAGCAAACGTTTTAAACATTTCCAGTGTTCCAGGTTTTACTTCATAAGATTACATTTAGCCTGTGCTTTGTGGTTGTGACCCATGCCTAGTACTAGTGTTACAGTATTGGAGCAGTTATGTTGTACATGACTGTAAAACGACTGGGGCCTTGCTGAATCACGTGTCTTTGTAGATTGATGGTCCTGGCAAAATACTCTCCACTGGTATAATCTAGTTGTTCCAAATTATTACATGCCAAGGACCCCCATATAGTCTCTTATTGAAAAGTATATATATATATATGTGTATATATATATATATATATATATATATAAATATAGTAGCCGATCTACAAGCTCACAAAGCTACGCGCTGTTAGCTTGTAGATCGTTTATTTTGCCATTTTTTAAGATAATGACATGCCCAAAATAGGGATCTTTTGAGTTAAATTTGAATAATTTATCAATAATTAATCATTTATAATGTTTTATTTTCCTCTCCAATCAACCCCTATGGTACCCCCTAGTGGCCTCCCTAAAAATGGATGCTCGGTCAATACACTGCAGAATTCTCTTGAGTGTAAAACCCATAAAGGTCCATTTTTACACTCTCAGAGTTCAATGAACACTCAGGGTTTTGCTGTGTAGCCTGTTTCTTTGCATATGACTGTCCAGTCCTTCTCGTTCTAGGTCTTGTGGAATATGAATACCTCTTTGGGTCCCTTACCAGCTCTCCCCATGTGGGAGGAGCTTTGTTTGATAATTCAGGTGCCCTGATTGGTAGACTGTGCTGAAACACTAATCTCTGCTCCTTGTCTAGGAAGTGGGGAAGAATGGGGAAAATTTAAAAACAATGGATATACCTAATTTGAATGAAAAAAAAAAAGAAGTTTAAAAAGTGATGAGTTGAGACAATTTTATTAAAGAGACTGTCAGTATTTCTATCTGTTTGACTTATTCTTCAATCACCTTGCATGCGTTTGTGTCTGGGTTTGTGCACCTGTTCTCTCTCTCTCTCTCTGTGTGTGTGTGTGTGTGTGTGTGTGTGTGTGTGTGTGTGTGTGTGTGTGTGTGTGTGTGTGTGTGTGTGCGCACACGCACAGAAAAGTGTGTGTGTGTGTGTGTGTGTGTGTGTGTGTGTACACACGCACGGAAAAGTGTGTGTGTGTGTGTGTGAGAGAGAATTTGACTGTTACATTCCACACACAGGTATACAAGAGTAAAACTCTTGGATTTCAATTCTTCGACATAAACAACATAAAATAGAAGAAATAACAATAGCAATAATAATGATAATAATTAAAGCAGCGATGATGTCACAAGGGGCTACGACAACGTCAAGCAAGTCAAAAGTCATAGCAGCAGATAGGAACGATCAAATATCGACCAATCAACTTTGTTGTTTCGCCAGTCACAATCACAACGTGATTTCAGTCTATAGTCTTACTCCATTTCAACCTGTCATGGACCGACTTAAAATAAAAATAATAAGATCAAATAGACAAGGGGGAAGAGAACACGCTCTCTCGCACACACACACCTTCTTATAGACGGCTACTAAGGTTTGCAGAGCTACACCATAAAAAAAAACATGTTTCTGGGACAAACAGTGACATTTATGTCGCCTGTGGCGCCCATAGTGGGAGTCTTTTGGCTCTGTGTGTTGTAGAGCCAAAGTGTGTGCAAAGTGTGACTCCTAAAAACATGGAGTTAACCTATACTCACCCATCCCTGTTTTGTTTTGCAGAGGCTTGGAGCATCAATCCTTCTCTTCTTCCAGCTCAACGTGGAAGTAGACAGTTAAACAACTTTTGGCAGCTCATAGCTGTGGTGCACTAGGCTTGTCTGGGGAGGGTCTCACAGACTCACAGTCACCTGGCATCCAGTGGGATTTAACGAATGAGATTTTATTCAACAGCTTTATAGCCAGCCACGACCCCATGATGTTTACAAGCCCAGAAACGACAATGACTATAGTCCAAATGTTCCAGTTGCTCTGAATCCAATGCTTAACCTCCTCCACACAGCCATTGGCATAGATATATCGGACTATATCTTGGTCTGACCCCTCTCCTTTACGTTCACGAACACCATAACCACACTGTGTGTCGATGATGCCCTCTGTGGGGTCTTTGACACAACAGGAGAAAGGCACACCACATTGCTCCGTGCTGTTGTGCATGTCAGTGCAGTTGAAGTAAATGTTCAGGTTCCAGTCGTCAGGGCCTTGAGCTCCACAGCATGACCAATATCCCTGGAAAAAGTCTATAAGGTTCTGCAGGTCAATGTCATCGCGGTAGGCCTTGATGCCCTTCTTAAAATATACGCTGAACTGGTCTGTGACGTAGTCACTGAATAAAAACACCATGAGGATAGCAATCAGCTCAAGGAAGAAGATCAATGTCAGGGACCCTGACAAAAACCTTAACAGGTAGGTGTTCTCCCGCAGCGCTCCGATACTGCCGGCAAAGCCCAGGACAAACATGACCACTCCGACCAAGAAGAAAAACCACACAGGGTCGAGAAGCCCCAGGTCTGTGATGGACGACAGGTTGGACCAGACCCCCTTTTCCGCCCATGCCCACAAGCCTATAGCCACGAGTACGCTTCCAAGAAGCCAAAATATACTGTTGAATCCGAACAGTAAGTACTTCCAAAAGAGGCTGACCTTTGGTCCTTTAAAATGATGGTTTATTCTCATTCGACTCATATCTGTGGATAGCTAGCTGAACGTTATACTTATGTAAGCAAAGCTTCAGAATGTTAATACTAATGTAGATAATTTGACAGTGGGCATCTAGAGGCCTCTTCTATAGACTGATCAGAGCTCTGGTCCGACATCACACACAACGCAAACTGTTGTCATGCATACCTAACGATACAGATTTGCGCAGGCGCTGTAGCAGTTTGTCAGTATCATGATCATTATCACGTCAGTATCATGACAGTATCATGGTCAGTATCATGGTCAGTATCATGTCAGTATCATGTCAGTAACATGTCAGTATCATGGTCAATATCATGGTCAATATCATGGTCAGTATCATGACAGTATCATGACAGTATCATGGTCAGTATTATGGTCAGTATATTGACAGTATCATGACAGTATCATGTCAGTATCATGGTCAGTATTATGGTCAGTATATTGACAGTATCATGACAGTATCATGTCAGTATCATGGTCAGTATTATGGTCAGTATATTGACAGTATCATGGTCAGTATCATGTCAGTATCATGGTCAGTATCATGGTCAGTATCATGTCAGTATCATGGTCAGTATCATGTCAGTATCATGGTCAGTATCATGTCAGTATCATGGTCAGTATCATGTCAGTATCATGGTCAGTACAATGTCAGTATCATGGTCAGAACAATGTAAAAAACATTTATAAAAATGCCATGCTACAGTATGTCGTCCATTGTAAAAAGCATAAAAAATGCCATGCTACACTATGTCTTCCAATGTAAAGCATCTTATAAGGACTTATAAGTATCTTATTAACTGTTAATTAATGCTTGTCAATAGGATGTTTGTTTGAAGTGCTCCCAAACAATATTAATGCTCGAAGTAGGAGAATTCAATGTTAATTTGGCAAAGGGACCTTATACTACATACATGAAGCAGGGCTGATGGAGACAGCTGCAAGTGGATTCAAGATACATTCTAAGGAGTTATGTTGCCCTCTGGTGGTGGCTTGTGTTCAAAGCATCAGTGAGAAAATACAGTTGATTGACTAACTAACTAGTAGTGAAAACAAAAGCCTGCCTACCTAACCAAACCAATGTTCATAAATACATAGTGTGCTTAACAAAGGTTCTGCCTCAGTGACTTTACAAACGTAGGAGAACAAATAAAGTTTCAAGTTTCAAAGGTCAAAACACAAGGTTACAGACACAAAGACAGCGGATGGTTATGATAGGATGGACGTGGAGTCAGAGGCAGGACCAACGAAAGGGAAGAGACCTGGCACAATTGGTGGGAAAGTAGTCTTGCGTAGCCAGACAACTAACTATTCCACAATCTCCGAATTCTATGACGGAGAGGTGCTATTGATGACGGAACCATTTGAATCAAAACTAAACGTGGAACAAAGCAGTGTTAAGTTTGTATGCACTAATGCACCACATATCCCATTATTTGGGGGCCCACTTGCAATATCCTCACGGCCCACCAGTGGTCCCTGGCCCACATGTTGGGGAAACACTTTGGTCTATACAAATAAACGTACTTGCTGCAAATGTTCCATTCCCTCCATCCCTCCATACCAGTGGTGTAAAGTAACCAAGTATATGTACTCAAGTACTGTACTAAGTGTAGCTCTGTATTCACCTGTTTCCTAGGCTGTGTGTTTTCCACTTCCTGTCGATTTGATCCAATGAAATCCAATGAAACTGGTCAGATGACCAATGATATCCAATGAAATCGACAGGAAGTGGAAAACACACAGCCTAGGAAACAGGTGAATACCTCTTTAAGAGGTGTGGATAAAAGGGGTGACCAGGTTTGTGGCCCTCTGTTTGGCCAGAAGCCTGCATTTGGGTGTTTGGTGAAAGACTTGGAGGCTTGAGGTTTACAACCGAATACTGGGTAAGGAAGCTTTTGTAATTCATTTTGGCAATATGGTAACATGTTTTAATGAGTTGTATATATATCCCCTTTACAGAATTCGGCAAGTGTGGCATTTTATGAGGGTGAGCTGTTTAGTAAGGCGTAGGGGGATGAGTTTTTAAGAGGGTTTTTTTATATCAATGTTAGGCCTGCTGTTAGCCTAATTTATTGTCTGTATTTCCAGAGCCTCCAGGTCCTTTCTTCGATTAACTCCATTATATCCTGGGGGACCTGTCAGTGGGAGCCTTAAGGATATGAAGACTGGGTATGTTGTGTTATTCTTTTTTTATTTTTTTTGTCTGCTATATTCTGCTATATTTTGTGTAATGTCTGGGATGAATCGGTATTGAGGGGTAACGAGATGTTTTATGTGTGATTTATTGTAGGAATTAAGGAGGACAAACTTTTCACTGTTTTTCCCCCCCGTGTCATAATGTTTGTTAGATAGAGACTGGGTTTTGTCAAAGATTGTATTGGGTCATGTGCAATCTTAGGGCTGAGGTAATAGGTATATACTGGCCTGGGCCAGTATATCTGGAGGAGAGAGCCAGTCACCATGAGGAGGGAGACGTAGGAGGGGAAACAGTTTGAGATGAGGAGAGGAGAGAGGTGTTAAAAAAAGCTCACATTTCTAGTAAATTATTGAGAATGAAAAACTAGAAATGTTGTCTTTTTTTAACACCTCCCCTTCCAGTAGCGTCTGTGTGTCTCCACAGATGCTTTTGCATCTTTCAAACACCAGAGGGCAGAGTCCTTCCACAAACAAACCAGAAAGTCATCATGTGACCAGTGCCATATGTGGACACAGTGACCAGTGCCATGTAGACACAGTGACCAGTGCCATGTAGACACAGTGACCAGTACCCTATAGACACAATTTGACTGCCTGACTTCCCTTATAAAATTAAGTTAAGTTTTAAAAACAAATGTGGCCTACAGCACCCACGGTGCCTACAAAAGACATTTGGCACTGATCGGTTTGCTAGACTAGACACACAGACTCAGACTCACTTGACCTACTAAGTACGTCTGAGACTGAGTAGTTCTAGATGGCAGGCCACTACAGTGCCACACTGAAAACAAGACAGGGTCTGATAATGGCGTGGCCTAACCCTAACCCTGCACAGTTTGTGAATAATGTAATGATGTCATCAATATGATATCAGCGGTATGAAGTTGAGCTAGAGAGCATATAGCCAGGAGGGGAAGTGGATCTGAGATGATAAATTCACCAAAGAAAAAAAACCTTTGTAATTAATATATTCCGGGATTACGTTTCTTGGCCTGCTGGCAGAGTGCATGTGACACTGGTAGTGGTTGGCAAGATTATCTGCACTCACCCTTTTCTCCATATTTGGGCAAAAACCCCACATTTGGGCAAAGGTTGGTGGCAACACATACTGTCAAACGTTGTTCTAGATGGCTGACCCCTTCGGCTCCATGCTGTAAAAAAAGCCGAACTGAAGTCGATGAACAGCAGCCTAACAAAGACCCCCACACCCCTTTCCAGGCTCTCTCTCTCTCAAACAGCATCCTCTAGATCTCCTGCCTCTCCTTGAAGAACTTCTGTTCCATTTCCCCTGGAGGGCTTTAGGAGGTGCTAAGCTCCTTGTTGGCGAGTTTGGCATTCTTATTCTCAGAATATTTTATTTCTAAAAAATAAGATGAGAAACAATGAGGGAAAAGAGGTAATGATGCACACTCCCACCTTCTTATGAAGGTGGCATGGGAGATCAGTGGATCTGTTGGGATGGTGGGCAAACTGAAGTGGGCCAATAGGCAAAGTGCTGGGAATATAGGCGCAGAATTAATACCTAGCCGAGAATTACAATGAGAATAGGCAAAAAAAGTAAAACGGATACACCTGTGAGAACCCCCTTATATTCTCTCTGCTTGGTGACTGATGACGACTTTGGCTCCACAACAGCATGTCTTTTTCAGGTTGCACTGAGGGTTCAGGGCCGACAGGCGCCACAGATTTGTCCACCTCAGTGGGGGGGCTCTGTGGGCTTCTCAGCAGTGTGTGCCTGGCATGGGCTCCAGCAAAGGTGTCTGCTTTCATTGCTGCAGGCTTCAACGACCTTTCTGCTTCCGCAGAGGGTTGAGTCCTGGTAGTTTGCCTTTCTTGATCTCCTCCAACATCTCCCTCTTCTTTTGGCATTTGTTGTTGTCCAAAGCTTCCCTCTCCTGTTGTTGTTGATCCAAACAGTCTCTTGCTCTATGCATTCTCTCAGACTCTCTCTTTGACAGCATCCCCACATTCACATACAGTCTCGCTTCAATTCACACGCTCACGCTTCATAATAAGAGCCTTTACACGAGACTCACGCTTCCTAATAAGAGCCTGTACACCTTTAACTTCTATCTCTTTCGCAGGCGCCACTTTCGGAGGTTCTCTTATTAAAATCTCACGCTTCATAATAAGAGCCTTTACACGAGAATCTGTAGATGTAACATTCGTCTGGATGTGTCCTGGCCTCTCTTTTTTCTGAGGCGGCTCGGGTTCCTTAATAAGGAATGACTGATGCTTCATAACAAGAGCCTGTACAACACGTTGATGGTCACCTTGATGGAAGTATGTTGAGTATGTCTCTTTCTTCGCAAGCATTGGCTCTGGGTCCGGAATACCAGTCGACTCCCGGCTCCTAATAAGGGCCCTTACCGCTGCACGTTGACGGGACTCTGCTGCACGTTGACGGGACTCTGCTGACATCTGAGTATTTAGGTCCTGAATGAGAGACTCACATTTCGCAAGAGCCTGTACACCTTCACCTTGATGATGATGATGATGATGAGAGTCTGCCGACATCTATTTCTGATTAAATCTTTGTACCCAATGAACAGGTTGAATGAAGTGAACTGTGCACCACTCTTGTCTGACCATGTCTTTTATTATGTACATGGGGTTACGTCTTTGATGACGTCACCCCTTGAACACACTGTGATTGGACAGTGGTCAGTGAGACTCTATTCGGACAGGGTTTGCTAGTCAATAAAGTGTGGCTATGGAGGAATGAAATAGGGTCTGTCTGTGAGATTGAGTCAATCCGTGGATAATCTTAGTCAGTATTTAAAGGATCACCCAGAAAATGTCACATCAATGTATGCCAAGGGGGACATTACATTACCTCCGCTAGGCCGAAGGCAAGGGGGGAGATTATATTTTCACCCGTCTCTGTGTCGGTCTGTGTGACTAATCCTGTAAACCACTACACACTGATAAGCGGCAATTCTCCTCTGTACGTTGGCAGCAGGCCAAGAAACTAAATCCCTGCAATATTTTTCAAATCCATCTATGACAACTGTTTTTGCGGCGTGACTCTGCAGCAAGGTGAGGTGAGCCTTCTATTAGTGGGTTTTCTTGTCTTATCTCACAAACCGTTGGTTTGCATTGGTATCATTGGTAACACCAGTGAAGGAATTAAGGAAGCAAGCAGCCCAATGTCCTGCCAATATGGCTGCTGTGCATAGCATAGAGTCTGTTGGCCAAATGACTTTTGTAAAATTATCATCTCAGATTGAAGCCAGTCTGGAGCTGTGTGGAACTCCATCCAGTATTTGTGCAAGACTGATGTCATGGATATGATGTCAGTACTTGGAGCATAGTCTAAAGCCAGAACTCCATATTTAGGCAAGACTGACTCCAGAAGAAATAGGCTGAGAGAGAATCTTTCATGCATAAACTAATATCGGAAGCCCTCTGTCGCTATTTTCAGCATACAACAAAGTACAGTGATTAGTGCTGGTGGCTTGAAACGACCCTCAAATTAAAGCTTGGTGCACTGCTGCATTATGAATAAATGTGTGGATTTAAATGCTGTTGTGTTTTGGGGGTAATGGAGTGGAGATTCCTGGATTTATATGTAGACCTGTGCCCTTTAGCACCAGCCTACTCAGAGACCGTGCAAGGCGGGAATGCATGCCCTACCCGGTTATGCAATATCCGCTGTACCCGTTGTCAGAGTACTTGCTGTACCCGTTGTTGGAGTACCCAGTGCAGTACCAGTTACCACCACAGTACTAATAACGATAGATATTACAATCAATCAGTAGTAGATTTATAAATTGGCACCAGCCTTCTCGGGACGAGGCTGTTTATGCAATTGCAATACACGTTGTACTTGTTGTCAGAGTACCTGTTGTACCTGTTGCGGTGACCACTACATACAGATCAACCAAATATAGATATCCGGGGATCCCTGATATTGTCAAAAAACGCTGACATGGTGTTGATGACATACATGGGCATACATGGGAGACAGAGGGACCTGCACAGTTCCATTGCACATGCTACGGCTTATGCTGAAAATGAACATAAATCTTACTGACTGTGTTATTTTAGTTTTTTTCTGGTGAAGGTGGAAGATGAGAATGGCCCTGGCAGTCTTCTGTGCTGTAGCTGAATATTGAATTCAAAATTGTATTGAATTCAAATGACATTAGTCTAACGTTCTGCTTCACAGTATTATGTGTATACTGCTTATAGTGGAAAATGCAAACATATCCATACACCAAAACCTCGAATTTTCTAAGCTTTATTTGAGAAAATATATTTAGCAATACAAATATGTATAGAAACCACAAAATAATGTGTATTATAAAAGGTTATATAAACATTTAAATCTACATAAAACATTTTAATCTAAATGAAAATGATGTCAGTTCAGGTAGAATATCCTTGGTATAAAAATGTATTTAAATGCACGTACAAAACGTACAAATATGGCACTGAGGGAAAGGCTGTGAAAATACAGCTTAAGTTGGATATAGAATATAAAAGCACTGAAATATTGGTCTCCAGTCACAAATATCAAGTGCAAAACAAACAAGCAAAGAATATTAAGGCTACGTCTCTACAAATTATTAACCACTTTGAACATGGCCTTCATATTTTGGGTATGTCAAAATTCCCCAAAAAATAAAAACCGTTATAAATAAAAATAGCAAACTTACAGCACGTCACAATGCTATGTGTTATGAGCTTGATCGGCTAATTCAGCTATTTCTTTAAACATGCTTCAATCTATTTCAAACCATACATACATTCCACAAACCCACCCTCTCATACAGGCAGACTCAACTTATCAGTGTTAAACACAACCCATGGATTTCCTTTTCTCAGGAGATGAGAAAGGCTGGATGATGATGATTATTATTATTAATTGCCGTAGGCCTGTATCATTGTCATATTTCAATGCGTTAACAATGGTTTGTCTTCTACACAAGGGAGATATCAACTTCACTAGTGAACCAAACTGCAGAGAGCCTCCTGTAAGATATCAGCACTGTCGCCTATTCAGAATATTTAACATAAATAAACAAATGTCTTGTCATTAATCTCTTCAGTGCACCTCATGACACTGTAATTTCTTCATCCTCTGATTCTGAGAAGTCGGACTGCTTGCTAGACTCTGACAGAGAGGACAGATCATGATGATGATGGTGATGAAGATCATGGGACTCCTGACTGTCCAGTAGAACTTGACCACTGTGGTTCTGTGTCATTAGATCGAGGTGCGGCTTCCCCTCGCCCACTGTCCCTTGGCAGTAGGCCCCACCCACATCGGTGAGGTCGGGGTGGGGGTTGGCTTTGGTGGGCAGTGTCTGCTGGCGACAGCCCCCCGTTGACAGGAGCTCACGCTCCTTGGAGTTCCTCCACTTCATCCGTCTGTTCTGGAACCAGATCTTCACCTTGACAGAAGACAGAGTTTTTGTCATGTCAAAATACATTTGGTTGTTACAATGACCAAAACATACAGTACAACTTGGATGTACAGTGTTACACATCTGGCTTGAAGGAGAGATAATGTATCTCGACTGTCAAGAAAAGATTTGCTTACTAAAATGAGCATGTGTGATTCAGATTTTGCCTAATTCTCCAGCTCTGGAACTCTGGATCTACACATTTTTCGGGGGTGAAAAAGTTTCTTATTTATTTTTTAATAACTATCCATCTCTACCTGGGAGTCTTTGAGTCCCAGCTTGCTGGCCAGTTTCTTCCTGTCTGGCTTGCTGATGTATTTCTGCTTCTGGAAGGTCCTCTCCAGGGCTTTACGCTGGAGGTCTGAGAAGACGGCTCTCCGCAGCATGCCCCTCCTGGGCTTCCCCCTGGGGAGTAGGGGCCATGAAAATGTCCCTGGGACAGGAACTACAGAGGACGAGGCAGAGGCTGGAGGGACACAAAACAACAATGCCAACATGTTACAGTGATTCAGGCAAGAAAAGAAAGCAGGTGCGCTTCCTCTGGATGCCTTTTGGTTTAGGCAGTGGGTGCTCAGCTATAGATATAACTAGGTTCAAATGCCACCGAAGTGGAAAAAGAGGCACTCCAAAATGAAGAATGCAAGACTGGCTCAGATAAACATTCACAAACAACATAAACAATTATGGGATGAGTGCCTTGCTCAAGGGCACCTCAAAGTTCTGTCAGTCCTCCAACCAAGATGCTCTGTGTCCAGCATTGCCATTCATCCAGAGATGTGCTTTAGTATTAAAGGATGAATGAATAGAGCAAAAACATGGGTTTGTTTATTTTATTATTAATGCTAGGCCGATACCTGTTGAGAACTATGCCCGTTGGGAATACATGCCCCCCCTATGCTAGGGTTATGTTAGGGTTTTAGAGTGGTCTTTTATTTTTTACAGCAGTAACTTTAATTTGATCGTGAGGGACAGCATATTCAATAAATAAAGCTAACACTTCATTGATCCCTGATTGGAGGGTTTCTAGCTCCACCAATATATCCTCCTTTCCTTTATTCCAGTCTGAAGCTGAATGTGAAAAGCTCAGTTTCTCCGTTGGTGGAAACAGAGCTTTATGGTAATGAGAGAGGCTCTCCTTTCCAAAACTCAGTCACACAGCCTCTAATGAAGCATGAAGGGGAATTGTATGGCTGGTAATTGTATGGAAAACGTAACTGTGTAGTAATGAAGTGAGTGGAAAAGGCCTCCGACAGGCCATTATATTATGGGTCTATTAAAGACTTGCCACTATATTATAGTCCTATCACTGCCATTGAAAACTTCTCTTGCTTTGAGACTAAACACACACACAGTGAGGTAGCATTCAGAGATGCCTGTAGCCCATTGGAAGTTTTAATCTTTAAAAATGGCAAACATAAACGCTGACAAAGCGATGGGCATTACATATGTCATGGTGACTGTATTTCTCTTCATAAAAATGAATATATAGATCCATTTCTGTCCTATATACTGCGTTCGTTTTACGACACTAGTGAAATTACCCGATCTACAAGTTGACAATGCATGGTGAGCTTGTAGAGCTGCTATTTTGGCTATTTTTTTATTTATTTATTCATTCATTCATTTGACAGTTTTAGCCTCTTATGACATGTCCAATATAGGGACGCCAGGTTGAAAGTGGTGAATATAAATCGCTGGAACACCTATTTTGCCTGAGAAGTCAAGTCAGATGCCTATCTTTGAATTGCATACAGTGATTGCAAGCTATGCCAAGGACAAGAGAAGGGGTCCCTTGTCTATAAGCATGCATAACAGACCTGAACCATAAACATGCTGGCCTCTCTCTGTGCCCTTGTGAAAATATTCAAAGAGGTGAATGGAGCCTAATAGGGAATTAGTGCATGACTGGTAAAGACCTGTGAGTAGCAGGCGCTAAGTCAGACCCTGTGTGTGTGTGTGTGTGTGTGTGTGTGTGTGTGTGTGTGTGTGTGTGTGTGTGTGTGTGTGTGTGTGTGTGTGTGTGTGTGTGTGTGTGTGTGTGTGTGTGTGTGTGTGTGTGTGTGTGTGTGTGAGAGTGCGTGCGTGCGTGCGTGTGTGCGCGCGCATGCGTGTGAAGGAAAGTAAGATAGAAAGAGACTGTGTGTGTGTGTGTGGGGGCAGTGAAAGGAAGATGGATTGTGAGAGTATTGAGAGACTGAGAGTGTGTGTGGTGGTGGGTGTGTGTTCGTGTGTGTGTGTGTGTGTGTGTGTGTGTGTGTGTGTGTGTGTGTGATTTCAGCCCCTATTGGTCACGGTGCTGAAAGCTTTGTGGGTGCACGGAGGGCTCGGTGGGAAAAAGACAGCGCGTGAAGAGGCACCGGGGTCTCGCGCTGGGAAGGAACCCACCACACATTTAAACCGTGACAAACGGGGCTAATACATTTAGAGCGTGACAAACCGGGCTAATTTGTAGATTAGGACAACCAGTGCTAATGTCAGCAGTCAGTAGGTCTACTAAATAGAGCTTCAAATTGGCGAAACTGATTCTGAGCTTCTCCGAGCTCTCCTGGGCATTCCTTGACTGAAAGACCTGCGATGTGCTCAGCTAAAACCTCATTTATAGTCTGTAGTACGCCGGTGTCGCTTGCCGAAAAGAAGAACTGATCTTTTGGGAAAGCGACACTAGCGTGCGATGGAGTATATATTAATCATAATTTAGTGCCTCCTCCTTTTGGTATATTTTCTAACACTACATTTGCACATTATCTTATTAAATGTATCCCTCCTATAGGAGCAAAGCAGTTAAGGGTGAAGTGTCTTGCTCGGAGACACATTGGCAGACCCGGGGACGAACTGGGAGCCTTCTTCCCAGTGGCCCTAGGCTGTCTATACCCATTCGGCTATGGCCGCCCATAAATTGAGCTTAAAGGGATAGTTCACCCAAAATATTACTTTTTTTCTATCGATTAGTCACTCCATGGAGACTTTAATTCATGGATGTTTGTTTTTGTAGCATTCTTAAGCCAATAATTTGATGACCAGCAGACCGATAGGCAGTGGTTCCGGTAGGAGACACAAAGGAGACTCTTTGTGTCTCCTACCGGAACTGCTACCGGTCATCAAATTATTGGCTTAGGAATGCGACAAAAACAAAAAAATATCCATGAATTAAAGTCTCCTTGGAGTGACTAATCCATAGAAAAAAAGTCATTTTGGGGTTGAACTATCCATTTAACGGCTAGCCAGATTCTCTATCTTATCTAAACCTGATTTTATTTTTCAGCAAAGCCTCCAATATCCGATATTAATCAGCCTAATAAGTGTAACAGGATCAAATCCATTGGTGTGACAAAGTCCAATTGATGTGCTTCTCAAATTAATTTCCCCAAAGTTGCTCCATCTCAGGTGTCAACCACTTTAACACTATAGCTGTTTCCAAACAGTTTCAAAACATTTAAAATAAATAAATATGTTTAAAATGTTTAACTTTTCAAAACGTCTAATTATAGGTAAGCTCAAAACATGTTGTATCGCAACATGTTGTGGAGCTTGTAGATCAGCTATTTTTGCCATTTGTCGTACGATGAAATATAGAGGGCTTAAAGTGGTTCAATTAAGACTAAAGTGTGTGTATATCTATAACCAAAAATATTACTGGAAGTGACTTTATAACGCCCTGAAATGACACAGAAATGGCGAGGCGCCTACCTGTGAAACAGGATGCCCTGATGAAAGGATGGAAGGTGCCATCAAAGAAAGGCAGCGTGAAGGACTTGGTCTGCAGGCTGCACACTGGAGGAGAGGATGAGGAGGCTGTAACATACAGTTGACTGATCAACCCATCATATCACATGGTGGAAAAGACCTATAACATGAACCACTTAAACCCTCTGTTCAGACCTGGGTTACAACTGTACTTGGATCGCTTTAATAGCTGATCTACAAGCTCACAAGCTTGTGATGGCTATTTTTGATGAGTGTAACCACAAGAATAGGTATGCTGGGGTTCAAGTGGTTATTACAATAGAACAAATGATATGCACATGCATGCACGCATACACGCGCGTGTGCACGCACGCACGCACGCACACACACAATTGTATATACATCTGATTAAAAAAATAACAATCTGAATTTGTTTATTGAACAGGTCTGTTCACAAACAAGAAATTTGACTTTGTCTATAATTGCTCTCAAACATGTTTTTGTAGGCTTATTTTGTATTAGTCCTACATAGATAAATATCCTATTATTATCAATGATATAATAATAATAGTAATGTATTATTATTATTATTATTATTATTATTATTATTATTATTATTATTAGTAGTATTATAAACAATATATTATTAACAACAATAATAATAGTAGACTAATAATAATACATAATAATAATATAATAATAATATAATTATAACCACTTAAACTCCAGCATCAGTATTGTTGGGAAAGCTTTTGCTGAAAATAGCAGATCAACAAGCTCACAACATGATGCATTGCCTCAAGTTGTGAGCTTGTCGATCAGCGAAAGCTTTCCCCACAATAACAGAAAACAGAAAAGACTAGTATTGAGTCCGTTTAGTTACCCATATGGCGTTTAAGTGCAATGAATGATACATCTTCGCGATGTTCTCTTACCATTTCTTGTGGAAGGCGCAAGGATTGCGCTGACGCCGAACTTCAGGTAGCTGGACTCTGTGCCACAGGCTCCTGCTCCGGAGGGAAGCGGTCTGTGGGCCGGGAGGAGCCCGGGGGTCCTCGGCACCACGGGGCCGGGAGTCCTCGGCACCACGGGGCCGGGCGACGGGACGGTGGTCCGCTGCTGCAGGTAGCTGCAGACAGCAGCAGGTCGGCTGATGCGGAGAAGGTCATCGACGAGAAAGCTCGACGGGAACGAGCGGGACAGGGGCGACGACAGAGCCGCCGGGGGACGCAGGAGCCCCGGGTAGAGAGGAGGCGGCAGGGCGCTGCAGGGGAACATCATGGCTGGTCCGAGAAAATATTAATAGAAATTTAAAAAAAATCTTTTTCGGGGAACTAAATCTCTCTTTCGCGGAAGCGAGTTTTTTGCAGGATAGGGAATGTTAAAACTAAAAGATCACTAGTATCAAACCTATACAAAAACATCACTTTTATTGATTTCTCTCTCACTACACACTCTGATCTTTCTCACACACTGTGCCCTTTCTCGCCGGTGCCGTCTGTTTTATAGCAGCAGGAAGCATCTGCAGAGAAATCACAAACGTAAAGTGTCACAGACTCACAGTCAAAGTCTCTCACAGACACATGATGAAGTTCAACATTCATTCAGCCGCTCCTGGCGTGATGGAGAGGATGCCAGGCGCGGATTGGTCAGCGGCCTATGAATGGATGGGGTTGGATTAGAGTCAGGAGCACCCAGTGGGGGACAGCATCACCCAGTGTACGTATATGCTATGCTCCTTGGCCTCCATCGTACGTCAGTGTCGCACCACGGAGTAGGCTATTAATTAGGCCTAATTAGTGGTGGAAAATAACTATAGGCTACATTTACTTAAGTACAAATTTGAGGTAGGCCTACTTTTACTTTACTGGAGTAATTAAAATGTGTTATACTTTTACTTTTACTCCCCACTACTACATCTCAGTCAAATATCGTACTTTTTACTCCACTATTAAAACACTTTAGTTAGCCTACTAGTTACTTTGTAGATTTTGATTATTATTATTATAAAACATACATTAACCACTTCAGCCCTATAAACTTTGGCCATTTCAAAACAGCCATACAAGCTCACAATGCATCGCGATGGGACAAGTTGTGAGCTAGTAGATCTGCTTTTTTTTAAAAGATTTGTATACATTTGAATGGGACATTCTACTGCATAATGAGTGCTTTTACTTTTTGTACTTTGTAAGTATATTTTGATGCCAATACTTTTGAATTCTGGACTTTTACTTGTTACAGAGCATTTCTACATTGCAGTATTGATACTTTTATTTAAGTACAACAATAAATAAGAGTACTTTTACCACCATTAGGCATAATAAAATGAGGATATATTGGCTATATGGTTTTGCAATAAAGGCTGCATGGGCCATTATCTATATCAGTGGTTCTCACACTTTTACATTTCAAGTACCCCCCCTTAACTCTAAGGGTCAATATAGAACCCATAGGAACCCTGAGAGTCCCTGGACCCCACATTGAGAACCACTGATCTATAATACGTTTCGTGATTTTTACAAGGTCAGAGTCAGAAGCAGAAGCAATTCAGCATGACCTTTTGATGTATTTTTATTTAGTCCGTCATGACTATAAGGACACATTGTGTGTTAAATATATTTATTAGTAGACCAATGCCAACAGTTTAAAGGAAATTACCATTGTGCTGCCTGTCTTGTCAAAAATGTTAACTTGACATATAGGGACTGCACTGTTCTATAAAACACTGTTCAGTAATTAATTTGGCTTTTCTTTTGCTTGTGTCTGACTGAACATATTTTTATTCTAGGCTATAAAGAAAATGTTAATAGCTTGAAATACTTTATTTGACAATAGAAATAAAAGAATACGCGCGCGCGCACACACACACGCACACGCACACGCACACACACACACACACACACACACACACACACACACACACACACACACACACACACACACACACACACACACACACACACTCACTCACACAGTCAGAGATAAAACCTTATCCAGTAAAAATAGCCTATAGCCTTAGAAGTCCAAATGGCAATTTCAGTTCATTTTGTTTGTTTGTTTCAGAAGCCTTTCGTTTATTATTGCAAAAGGAAGAGCCCATAATAGCGTAATAGCGTCTATGCTGCACGTAAACGTGCAGCATAGACGAAAACATAAATGTTTTTTCACTGACAGATGCATGCAATTAACCGATTTTCGTTAGATCTTGGTTGGTTCCCATCCGCTCATTATGATAACACATTTAGTTTTTGTTTATGTTTTGTCATCATATCAGCTCAAACAGCCTGAATGGCCTATCACCAGGCACCAGATTTAAATAAATGGAAAAAAGTGAATACGTTAATTTCACCAAATGTAATTCATTCACCATGTCTACTCTATCCTAGTATTATTAGGATATTATTATTATTATTATTACTGTTATTATATACCGCAACTAGCCTAGGCCTACTATTTATAATTAATTATTATTGCAGTAATTGCACATCATATTCACGTCACGCCGTTTAAACGTAGGCCTATATCCTCAAGCTTCTGTAGCAAACGTGAGCTGCTCGCGTAATAGGCTAGCAGCTATTTTGTGTGTGACACACACTGACACATGACGTCGTGAAAAATCATGAGGTGCATGTCGAGCAGTGCACCTGCTCGAACTGAACTGTTCAGGGGTCTCTCTATAGGCTACGTTTGGTTGGAAAACCATTGGAAGCGGTGCATGGTTATAATTTAACCACTTTCAACCTGGCGTCTCCATTTTGGGCATGTAGGCGGAAATAAAAAAAAAATATATATATATATATATATATATATATATAAATAAATAAATAGACTAATGAAAATAGATCGAAGTCACTATGCAATGCCCTGTGAGGAGCTATAGACTGGTTATTTTGTCTACATTTGATTTTTTTTATTTTATTAGTATAGGCCTAAGTATGGGCTTAAAAAACGACTAAATAATGCATTTCTATGCCTATATGGTTCTAAATATAGAATAGCCTTGCGTGATTTATTGCAGAGATATATTTGTCATTAGCTATAAAGCTAACTGCTTTATATAAAGTTGTCCAGTAGCCTATAGCCTAAGTTATGAACTTAAACTTTAGATGTTCGCAAAATTACAGTAAAGTTTTGGTCTGCAAACTGATTGCATTCATTACCTGTGAATCAAAGGTATTTCATGGAAATGCATCAGGTCAATACCAGGCTGTGATTGAGGAAACTGTATAAATCAAAACAAATATCAAAACAAATATCACAAATTCAACTTCACTTGTTTTTATGCATAACTTATATAACTATATATATGTATATGTATATGAGGTATTATGAATTCACAACTGATGCTGTTTTGATTTATCCTCTTGAAAGTGTCACCAGTCGAGCTCAGGAGATAAACCTTGGCATTCCTCCTCCAAGAGGGAAGGTAAAATCAGCTTTGCTGTTGGCCTAATCACTTTTGATTGAGGGTCCCTCTTGTAAAGGTCCCATATGTGACTCAAATGAGTTAAAGTTCATAAACACAGAAAGTGAAAGTCATTGTCCTGGTGGCTGCAGGTCCCCCTGGCTGTGCTACGCGTGGTGTTTCACTTTATTGTGCCGTTTTAAAGCCAAAAAGGCTTTGGGTTTGGCTTCCAAACCGCAGGGGGACAACGGCCACCGCCCATTGATGGACTCAGAAGATAGAAGGACAAAAATGGGAACAAAAGAGAGTCTTTGAGGAAGATTCTGTTTGGGACTGAAGAGTCTTTTTCTGCTTTTCTCAAGGGGCTGGAGAGGTGAATCCTTTAGGGCGCGCGTTAAGACCTATGACTAATGGTGTTTGACTGCATCAACTCTCTTTCTCCCTCCTCTCTCTCTCTGAGCACCATCCCTCCTTTTCTATCTGTCGTTCTCCCTCCCTCTCTCTTTAAGCTGTTCATCCAGAGGTGGTGGTCCTGTTACCTTCATGTAAGCTACTTGGCTCCTGTGTGTGAATCTGAATTTTATACTGCTCTGCAATAGAATAGAGTGCTATGTGTGTGTCCTCTGTTAGCCCCAGCCATGTAGACAGTTAAATGAACACTGAGAATTTGCCTGTGCAGATACGGTATATATTATAAGAAAATCATACATGAAAATGATTTTTAACAAGCCCATATCACCTCAATGAACATTTGAACATTTTGTCTTGTGAAGAGCAGGGTTGTATTGACTAAAATATCACCAGGTGAATGTCTGCACTGCTACCTGTAAGGTTAATAATCAAGTTTGATTTGTTTGTCAGGAATTGGACAGATAAAGATGATTTTCCCCAAAAGATATAGTGTATAGGACTCATATAGGTTTTAGTCCGTTCTGTTAGCAAAATAAGAAAAAAGATAAACCTCAGGGCCAATAACATGAGTATTGGTAATTGTAGTCAGTTAAACAAAATAATGATCAATTGCACAATTTCTTGCATTCCTTTTTAGCCCAAATATTCTGGATACATGCTTAGCATCAGTATTCTGTCACTGCAGTAAAGTGGCAACACCATTTTCTAAGTTTGTCATTTGAGTATTTAATGGTAACATGCTCCCTTCCCCAGCAAAAGGAATTGATCCACTGCAGCAAGTTTTCTGCCCCCTTTTTGCACAGTAAAATCCTCAGAGTTAATTTAACTCCGAAGGCCCATTTGGGTAATTTTTTACACTCTGATGGTCCATTGTGGAACCTTGGGCCGTTAAATTAGCATCAAAGATTTTACTGTGCGGGAGTTAGAACACCTTAACCAAAACCTGCCCAGACAAGGAAAAAAAAGAAGCATTTTATTCCTTCAGAAAATCCCCCTATTGTATTGAAGTGGAGCAGATGGTTCTCTGTGAGGAAATATGGGCGCCAGCAGAACTAATTTCTCCTCCGGGTCCGACAGACAGGCTTGCTGCTTGATTCTTAACCAACACAACAGCTGCTGGTGACTTAAAAACCAGTTAAGACTAATTTTAATGCTATTAGCCTCTACAAGTCTTATATACGACCTTCCCCACCCTAACCTGTTGAATCAATACATGTCAACTCTAATAAACAAAATGTAAATTAAAGTTAAAGCATGTGAAGAACAGAACCAGATCTATGGCGATTTATATTCATATTTATTTACAGATGTATACATATTTTATGTCAAGTTGGTGCAATTTAAAAATAAAACAATAAAACCTTTGCACATGATAATCTCTCTCTCTCTCTCTCCCTCTCTCTCTCTCCGTCAAAGAGCATCTGTTTTCAGACCGTGTGGAACAGAGTGGATTAGTAGGGCCCTGGGTGTCGAGGCGCGGCGACAAGCATTAAAACCATATTAACTTTCCATTAAACATCACCTCCTTCTGCAGTGGGAGACAGCTACACAAGTGCTTTCATGAAACCCCTCAGAGAGAGAGTGTGTGTGTGTGTGTGTGTGTGTGTGTGTGTGTGTGTGTGTGTGTGTGTGTGTGTGTGTGTGTGTGTGTGTGTGTGTGTGTGTGTGTGTGTGTGTGTGTGTGTGTGTGTGTGTGTGTGTGTGTGTGTGTGTGTGTGTGTGTGTGTGTGTGTGCGTGCGTGCGTGCGTGCGTGCGTGCACCTGTTCTCTCAGTCTGAAAAGGTTCAGTTTTTCCTCAGATCTTTCTCACACTGAGTCTAACTCCAGACTGGGTCTTCTACTGCTCATTTATGTTCAAACCACATTTATTTTAGCTGCAAACCGCAAAACAACTATTTCACCTATCAAAGCATAATCCTTGATAAACTCTGACCAGCTCCTAGTTTGCACTTGACATTTTTTGAAAATGTACCAACGGAGCAACAGACCAACTGACCAAGGGACGGGGTGGCTTATACTACAGTAGCTGCATGGTCGCATTAAACCCTGTACTTAGTAGACCAGAGTCCCCCAGGGCTCTATACCAGGCCCCTCCTGTTTTTTTCTCTACAATAGACATCTTCAACGAAATTAGACGATCACAGATTAGACTTTACCCTCATTAGTAGCGTAAACAAACTTTTAACAGCCTCAAAATATCTTACCGATATGTCATACATTTACTATCAATAAGAATGCATTTGTTATATCATTTGATAATGAAACGAGAAAACAGCCAACACCTTTATTAATGTCCTTTCATTGATTTATTAGCCTCACCCACAACGGACACATGCAACATACGGGTTTGACCTAGCCGGTCTTTCTCAACGTGATGCTGAGGAAGACAGAACAGGTAAAAACCTGGTCAACACTTGGAGTTGTGGACATTCTGTTTTTCATATAATTTGATAATGAAAAACGGGCCTTAAATCCTATATTTTGGGCCTTCTGTAATGTAATGGGGTGCATTTCGGTTTGTTATTTGGATTGGAAAGCAAAGGAAGAGAAGAGATGACTGCTGTAGTTCAGTTAGTTATGTTGTGGCCGCAAGATATAAGATGTGACCACTATACAAGAGGATCTTGTGGCCGCGAGATCAGAATAAGGTGGGCTGAAATTGTATTTTGAGAGTATTTAATTTCCATATCGTGACATATTGCCTAGTGAAACAGGAGCTGTCAGTGTACACGTCTCAGCCAAGCGCAGCAATGGGGGTGTCCCATGAAAGCAATGTTGAACCACATTCCAAGTTTTGGGAGCGCGTGCGTGCGTGCTTACATGCGTGCATGTTCTAGGAGTATATGGAGTAGCCTAGACCATGAATTTTCATCAACACACTGCATGTGAGAAAGTGTGAGAGAATGTGCCCAACATTTGTATCCATGTGACACAAGCGAAGCTTGACTGACACAATTAGCCTGTGCAGCTAACAACTAAGAGCAATGCGCTCCTCAATGTGGTCTTTGTAAACTGCCACCCTCCCACCCCCATCAAACAAACTATCTCAATTGATTCCCCTCTCTCCATTCTGCTGGGTTGGCTCGCTGGCTGGTTAGCATAGCCACAGAACACTGGTGACACAGTGCGCGATCATAGAATGCTCATTAGTTCTAGATTGGTCATGGGAGCTCAGAGAAACACATGAGTGTGCTTACTCTCCAATTCCAAATGCTTCCATTCTTTCATTCATCGGCCATTCTATTCTAATCGTATTGGAGGCAAATAATGTTCTGTCGGCCTTCAGCGGGAGCCTTAAAGCACCTGGCAGGTTGTTTAGAGGAGAGCTTGTAAATGCCTGTGGTTAAAATAGGCTTCAAGGCCCAAACACAAGCCAAGCGCTGCCCGGGGAAAGGGAGAAGGGGGGTTTGATGTGGTTGTCAAGTCAGGTTTATTTGGTCTGTTGGGGATTGGGTAGAGAAACTGACCCAACGCGCACACTGATACGTGGCTTCTTTCTCTCTCTCAGGCCACTCATTCTTTAAGGATATTTCCTGTTTTTCTGGTGAGACAAAATTGGTTCTTTGCCCAGTGAGAAGACCAGGTGAAAGTGGAACTGGCACATTTGGGCTGTATGGGTATTAGTACACAAAGATTGGGAAAATGTAGCCACCCCTATGCTACTAAATGAATAGTTAAAATGTATTAGAGTGTCAACCACTAGGAAATTCAAATAGCAACCACCCTCATTTAGTGTCAGAGGGTCCCATTTTACATTTTGGAGTGGCAGTTTGGCTAGGAATTACAATACATGTGGAACTTTTCAATACAGCTCTTGTTTGCAAAATAAAAATCTAATTTATGTCAAATCTGTTTCTATGGGCACCATTTCTGAGCAATGAATTTGAATCAAATGTCTTCAACACAGTTCAGTGAACAGAACCATTTGATTCAGTAACACACAAAAAGTCCTGAAGGAATAATGCTTCAGGACTCTGAAGCATTATATACATATATATATATATATATATATATATATATATATATATATATATATATATATATATATATATATATATATATATATATATATATATATATATATAGTTATAGATATATATATATAGTTATAGATATAGATATAGATATATCGATATATCGAGATATAGATATATAGATTCAGATTAACAACCTGTATGAGTACATTATCCAGTTGTACAGGTATGTATCATCAGCGTATAGTACAGCGTTTATTATCAACTAAGCAGTCATGACAGTTTACAGAAGTGGGTCTCAATATGGTGACATTCAGCACCTTAAACAAAAGCTGTGTCCAGCATTTCTCCACTCAACAAAAGCCTCCATTTCAAAGTTATTGGGTGTGAATTATTATATCAGCTGGCCAGTGTTATTCACTGCTACCCAGTAAAATCCTTAGTGTCAATTTAACCCTAAGAGTGTCCGCTTGGTTCCATTTGTACACTCTTACTTAATTTAACACTGAAGCTTTGACTGTGTAGCTACCAGGGTCTTTTTGGGGACAGCTCTGAGGTGTCTTTGTTTTAGCCAGTGATCGTAGAGGGTCCTCGGGAAGCACCTTGTCCAAAGGCATGTATTGAACTCCGCTGATGGGTTGAGCGTGGGGTTGAGGGTTGAGTGCTGAGCCATGGAGACCAGGGCTAGGGTGAGGCGTGGTTCTGAATACAGCCAGTCTTATTTCTAGGACTGGCTGAATACAAGGACGCCAGCACAGCGCCACTGGGCTAGCAGGTATTGAGACGGGCCACGCCACGTAATCGGATTGAGCGCCGGCCACGGTATTTATGTCACTTCTCGTCTTGTCATTCCAATAACAAGCATGGCAACAGCGTGGGGATCTCCCATGGTGATGGGGCTTTGCCCCATTCACATTGAATGGAGAGAAAAGCGGCCAAGCCTCATTTAATTCACATTTAATTCTCACTCAAACCGTTTTAACGATTGATGTTATTTGCATAACAGGGGAAAAGGGACTCTGCCTTTTCTGTGTGTGTGTGTGTGTGTGTGTGTGTGTGTGTGTGTGTGTGTGTGTGTGTGTGTGTAAGAGAGAGAGAGAGAGAGAGAGAGAGAGAGAGAGAGAGTAACAGTGTTGTATTTCAAAGTGTATAGTAGGCTTATATATGCATATGCTCAGGGACAAGCGTTCTCACACAGCTCAACAGACAGAGAGGGGGACTGAAAGACAGAGATTCTGTTGCATTATGCTGCACGTTATTGTTTGTCTATGGGTTTTAACACCTCTTTGAATGATATGGCATAGCAATATTGAGTGTTGTATTTAAACTCGAGACCCAAGACAACATTTTGTTGTATCGGCGCAATTGCATCACCATTAAAATGAACCTTTTTGGAAAGAGTGGACGTTGGATTGATGAATGAATGAAGTTAATGTCTTCTGACTTTTGTGTTGCAAAGTGGTTTTCTTCACATTTGAGTAAATCACAAAGCACATGAGCTCACATAGCAGAGCAGTGCACAAGGCTGTGGGAAGCGTTGCCTGTAAGTTGTACACCTGCAGAACTTGAAAACCTCTGTGTGCCATGGTACACATTCAACACACAATGGATTTGAAACATAATGTCCAGTCTATAAATTAGGAATAATACATGAGGTATATAGGGGATAAGATGCATTATGCATTGCGGGGGCAAACGACTTTGAGGCTGGATAACAGAGACTGCATAATTGTTTTTCAAGAAACACATTCTTCAGAATTATATTTAACTTATAATATTATTTATGTACTGTATGTATATGTCAAAATGATACAATAATAATGATATTTGTGCAAGATAGTCTCTCTCTTCCTGACAACCACCTGTTGATTCACTGGTAATGCTAGTATGTATTATGTATATTAGTTATTTGTATGTTGATAGATTGAGCTAGAGTATAGTACATATAGACCGACGGACAGTAAGGCGGACGGACACACCACTATCTATTATTTACAATCTACCATCAGTAGAATGGGCATAGAAATGAGAAGACTTAAGTCTGGCCTGGCCTTCTGCACTTGGACTGACTGAGCATAGGTATCATGTTAATCAACAGTGAATATAGTGAGCAATATACAATCTATCAAGGTGAAACATTTACAGCAGTTAACCTAGGCAGGACTCTGCTTATTGTGTACATCCCAGTGTTCCATGAGCAAAGGTGCTAGAGTGAGCAGTCATTAATCTAAGGAGAAACCCGAATGCAGTTGGGGCCTCTGTTAGCTTAATGGCTACCGACTGACTGATTCAGTCACCCTTCTGTTGAGGAACGATGAGTCTGTCTCTGAGGGTGCTTCTCCGCTCTGCTACCTCATCAGGGGTGGGAGGGGTTCACCAGGATAGCTTCCAACTTCCTCCTCATCTTCTCCTCCATCACCACCTCTGTCTAGTCTAGTGTACTTCCTGCTAGTTTACATAGTGCATATGGAAATAGAAATCTTAGTAGCACATTATTAAAAAGATATATGATGAGACTGAAATTATCAATAATCATCTGTGTTCTATCTAATCAAAACTGAATACTTTCCCAGGCTATGGCATAATACTTAATACTTAATAATAAATAAATAAAATGCTGCGTGTTTCTCTCTTTGGCTGTGGAATAAAGGTTGTGGGGTTCAAATCTTTGACAGAGTCTTACCAAAGACTTTTACCCTTAAACTTCTCTTCTGAACATCAAAAGAGTAACACGATACATCAAGTCGTTCTTGGTCATAGGTCACTGACCCCTTCAGAGGCATCATTTCAGAGATAACTAGAGGGGGGCAAAAAAGTGACCAGTTAAGCCCCATTTAAAAAAAATGAAAATAGCCGATGTGCAAGCATTGTGAGGTTAATAAGTGTATGGAACAATGGGTTCCACCGTATCTCAAGCCAAGTTCAGGCTGGTCCGTTGAATCTCAGGAGCAGGACTCGTAGGCATGAAGAAAGAAGGCACTGGAGCTAACTTTAAATCACAGGGTGCAAGGCTAGCAAATAGAACGTGACAACATTTCGATGTCAATACATCTTCATCAGGTCAACACTTAGTTAATAAATGTATGGTTGAGGTGGAGAAAATAGGCATAAAAGAAGTGAATTTGAGGTTAAATGTGAATGCTAGGGGGTTGGCTATTTCCCTCCCCTGGGACCCCAAATGACATCCCTGCCCTTTGTATGAGTGTCTGGCGGGCAAAGCCCTGAGCTCCCAATCCTGCTTTTGTAGCCGTCTTAAGCCTCGTTTATACTTTGTCATACTACCACGTCCCTCGCCTAAAATAACGGATTTTCAACAGCAAAACGTGATGCAGCAACATGGTTGTAAGGCTACATGGTCGTATTATTATATAGTGTCAATGTAATGTTGATGTTATTGATATTGTGATTGAGACTCACTAGATTATTGGAAATTGTAACATCATAAGTGTTGGTTTTAAAGGCTGCAATATAGTAAAGTGATGCAGTTTTTAAAAATGTATCTGACTGTGCCAGCTGTTCTAATATTTGACTTTACGAAACGTTGGTTTTTATTACTCTGCGTCCAGAATAGAATATTGGCACTTGGGCATCTAGTGTGTGCGGCCACTTTATTGTCTCTTGAAGACTATCATTTGGATCATTCTAATATTTGACTTTACCTACTTAGTTATAATCAACATTACTGATGATAATTTATAAATAATCTCATTGTGTTATTTAGATTTATTTCTAATAACCAATAGATAGACATCCCCACAGTATCGTCACAAAATCTATTTGGTCAAAAAATATTGTGCTATTTGGTTTTGTACATATCGCCCAGCCCTACACAGTTTACAGCCCTTTTAGCCTTGATAGTCAACCAAATCGATGAAGAAAAAAACCAGACAGACAGACAGACAGACAGACAGAGAGGGGGAGAGGGGGAGAGGGGGAGGGGGGGATAAAGTGACTAGCAGGTTCCTGCTGGTTACCTTTCTTGTTCTGGCTTTCAGCCCTTTACCCTTTCTTTCTGCTCCCCTCTTGCACACACGCAAACGCACACGCACACGCACACGCACACGTAAATACTATTAGAGTGTAATTTTTCACACAGACAAGTGTACGCTCAAACTGACATCAAAGCATTGAAGGACAGTATAAGTGTTACTACTCTCTCCTTCCCACTTACATATAAAAAGTAAATGATCCTTGTGTGTGTGTGTGTGTGTGTGTGTGTGTGTGTGTGTGTGTGTGTGTGTGTGTGTGTGTGTGTGTGTGTGTGTGTGTGTGTGTGTGTGTGTGTGTGTGTGTGTGTGTGTGTGTGTGTGTGTGTGTGACTGCGCCCGCTTGCCTCCATGCATGTAGTGTGTGTGTGTGTGTGTGTGTGTGTGACTGTGTGTGTGTGTGTGACTGCGCCCGCTTGCCTCCATGCATGTAGTGTGTGTGTGTGTGTGTGTGTGTGTGTGTGTGTGTGTGAGTGATAGAGAGAGAGAGAGAGAGATAGAGAGAGTGATTGATAGAGAGAGAGAGAGTGAGAGGGAGAAAGAGAGAGTGGTTTGATGTGGTTTCCTGGTGGACTGTATTGTCTCGGGGCAGGAAACAGCTAATCCAGTCAGATCTTACTCAGTCAGGGACCTGCTGCACCATATGCCACAAACATAATCTCACTGCCAGGAGCAGTGCTTTATGAACCCGGGATCACCATGAAATATATCTCTTTTCTTCACCATCACTCATTCAGTCTACTGACTATAACTGCCATTATATACAACACATCTCTGAAATGTGGTATTCTGACCATGCAAAAGGTTTAATATTATGTATATATTATGCCACAGATTCCTCAGCACATGATGGCTGCAACCCATGACTTAAATTTGGCTACCACAATTTACAGTTTCTCAAACTTGTAGCAATTGTAGCACTATACTTGTTTTTGTAGCATTCTGTTTACTCAACCACTTGATGACTAGGGTTCATGGTGTTTACTTTGACCTTTCACTCTGTAAGTTTGGATAAGAACATCTGCTAAGTTTCTTAATTATAGCCAAGCAGTGCAACAATGCAGATGAGAAATTAAATGTTTTTTGTTAAGCCAGTATTAACTGCAGGAACAGCTTCACTGAACAAGTGAGGAACTAGGACGGTGTGTTATGACACAATACTTTGTCTGAAAAGTCTGTCTTTTGGTGTATTCTTCATAGTACTTGAAAGCACTTCAAAGTGGTTCAATGTTATCCTAATCTCCTTTTTTGTGCTTTATTTCAGCAGCACACAAGCTCCTCCTCTGAAAGGGAAATATTCTAATGGACCAATAACTAATTCAAAACTACACACAGTGAAACAAAATAGCTTTTATGTTACAAACTGACTGACAGATCTACATGCAAACACTATTGAAATTACAAAGCCAGAGCATGGTGTCAATTATCATGCTTGATACATGCAAATGATCGGCGATTAATTCAAAATGCTACAAAATGAGAAAGTGTTTTCATTTCCTTTTCTGACCTTACTCTATCGCATTGCACGCTTGCACACACACACAAGCACACACGCGCAGACACACAGATTATCATCACACACCCAGCGTGAACGCTATTCAATCCACTTCCTATTTCACCTTTGTTTGCTAATTTCACATGGAAGTCACCATGCTGCCATACCTCCTCATACACACACACACACACACACACACACACACACACACACACACACACACACACACACACACACACACACACACACACACACACACACACACACACACACACACACACACACACACACACACACACACACCGCTCACCAAAATAAAGGAATATAAAGGCGCAGCCAGGAGCATATCCCATTTCTTCCATATCAGGGCTCCTTTGAAAGCGCTCACTCTGCGGTGAATGAGAGGTCTCACTGAAGCCATTCACCTCAATGATCTGCTCTGATCTGTTCTCAATCTACCATATCTGTTACACATGGCTAGGCCTAACAGAGAGGAAGAGAGGGAGGGAGGCTAGAAGGAAGAGAAGAGCGAGTAAATGGGTATGGGTTGGGGGGGGGATAGATAGATGGAGAAAGAAAAAAGAAAGATAGATGGAAAGAAAACTAGTAAGGGATAAATAAGTAAAGGATAGTGTAAGTGAGAGAGAGACAGAGAGAAATGAGAGCAGGGGGTCACATAGATAGATACACGGACGGACGGAAAGACAGACAGACAGACAGACAGACAGACAGACAGACAGACAGACAGGCAGGCAGGCAGGCAGGCAGGCAGGCAGGCAGGCAGGCAGGCAGGCAGGCAGGCAGGCAGGCAGACAGACAGACAGACAGACAGACAGACAGACAGACAGACAGACAGACAGACAGACAGAAAGACTCTCTCGCACACGCACACACACGCACACGCACACACACACACACACACACACACACACACACACACACACACACACACACACACACACACACACACACACACACACACACACACACACACACACACACACACACACAGGGAAGTCACCACCAGTCACCAGTGGTTTGACACAGGGAATGGTCTTTAGTTCTGCCTTTTCACAACCAGACAGTAATGGTATGGATTTGCCATGGTCATTATCACCATGAAAACACACACATGCATGCATGCACACATGCACACACATGCACGCAGGCACGCACGCACGCACGCAGGCATGCACGCACGCACGCGCGCGCGCACAAAGAGAACAAGCCCTGACTAAAGGGTGTTTTTCTGGACGCCTGTCTTCAGAAATGAAAAGAGAACCAACATTTAAATGCCTGCTTATGTCCAGGTGACTTCAAGGTAATACTCCTTGTTGATACCTCCTTTTTAGGTGGAATCTTCAAATCTATCTGTCTAAAAGGCATGTTTTGTTGTTGTTGTACTTAGTAATTAATACCACTGCCACTACTGCTGGTGCACTGTCGTGTCTACAACAGGGGTTTTCAAAGTTTTTGTGGCCAAGGCACTGGCACACTCAAAAGGGCAAGTCAAAATCTCAAGGCACACCTGTAAAAAATAGCTGATCTACAACAAGCTTCCAACACGTTGCACTGGGATGCATTGTGAGCTTGCAGACTTTCTATTTTTGCTATTTTTGAAAATGTGTGGGGGAAAATGACAAAGATGTACAAAATGTTCGCTTATAATGACATGCCTAAAATAGGAACATCAGTTTGAAAGTGGCTAGAATATATTCATTAATAGTTAATTGGTATATAGAAGCCTATGTATTGTTATAGTACATTTAAAAAATGTTTGTACATAACAATAATAATGTGCGATTGTCACAAAATCCCAAAGTGTGTCCCTGGGGTTTTATGACAACTGCACATAATTATTGCAATATACAGTATAATCCCAAGGCACACCTTACCGCAGTGGCGTCAGTTCAGCAAAAGCTAAGGTATGGCAAGGTTAGGGTTGCCAACTCCCAGAGATTAAAATAAGGGACACCTATCAAAAACCAAAAACCCCCGAAATGCATAGAAAACTATGCATTATACATATAACACAATACAAACACAATGGTCTTACACCTGCATTAGGCTACTATTCATAATTATTATCTTTTTTTTATTTTTATAAAACATCTTAAAAAAAACTCAAACCTTTTCATGTCAAGGACTCCCAAATTAGTATGTATTTGGCCGCAGACACCATGGAGCCCCGCCCCCACACAAGATTTGTGTTGTTAAAATATGTTTTTTTTAAAATAACTTATTTTGCTGGGGACCCCCTGGAACCTCCTTAAGGACTCCACTTTGAGAACCACTGGTCTACACAGTCCCATCCAGAATGCATTAATCTGTGTAGAATGACATTGGCATGTAGTATTCCCACATCCTGTTAGCATCACATCAATAGCCATGGCAATCACATTCTTTCTGTTCACCTGGCAGCTAGTCCTGCGTATAGCCACACAACTATTCCACAATCTCCAGGATGCTACATAAAGTCTGGAACTCCCAATTTCTGAAAGCAGAGAAAGGAAGCTGTCATCTGTTTGTCATTTCCATTCACGGAAAAATATAACAAAAGATATCTTTCTAACATATTTTAGAATTCCCATTTCTGATAAGTAGCAAGGCTATATGTGCTTTGACTAATTAGACTTCATCAAAATATGCTTAAAACTTAAAATGCCACTTTTGTTAACCACTTGAACCTCCAGCATCCCTATTCTGGGGGGAACGTTTGCCAAAAATAGCAGATTGAGTAGCTCACAATGCGTTGCGACCAAGGGGCCAGCTTCCTGCCGATATAGGAAGAGAGTTCAAGTGACAGTTCATGTGAATGGCCTGTAGTTTCGCTGTTTTACCCCTGCTGGTGTCAGAGAGAATTTCTCTTAATAGTCCAGGACCTGGCTAAGATATATATGCACTCAATTTAGGAGAGATTATCTCAACTGTTCTTGGCTAATATGACCCCAAGGAACAACTTAGGAACTGTGAGAAATTATCTATCCGGGGCGAAATACTCAGAAATGACCACGCCCTTTTTTAAATTACCACTACTTCAAACATGGCTCTATCTTCTAAACCATTGGAGCTACAGATTCTCTGAGGTGCTCAAAATGTTCAGAATACTCATGTTTGGGGAACCTGTGCCCGAGCCAGCAACCCTCCAGGTCATGATATTGGCCAAATCCAATATGGCCGCCACCTGAAAAAGGTTTTGTCTATAACTTTTGAACCAGATGAGCTATGAACGCAAACTTGGGGTCTAAATCATGTTTTCTTTTTATAGAAACATGTTGGAATGCTTATCTTTCTGACTGGGTGTGGCTGGACCTCTATTTTGCATATTTCAAAGATGGTGACTATCTGACAATTTGTTTTACTTACCTTAATATTTGTCATTTTTGGCAAACTTTGACAAAAAAATGATGTAACAAAGTTTCATCCATATTTGAGTGTAGAGTTTTTGAATGAGTTAAGATCAAACTAAAGAAAAGAAACAACTTGTGTACAGATGTAATTTTATTGAAACAATAGAATAATATGAGTAGAACCCAAATTATACAGCAACATGCAAATGTATGCAAATTATGGTCCCATTTATTTTAAAATTGACGATAAAGTAGGTTATGCTCTAGGAGGGGCGGGATGATTTGATTGACAAGCTACACAACCAATAGCATTAATTCTCCGCTCTTGATTGACAAGCTACCCAACCAATACTGGTCTGGTTGCATTCTGCAGGATATGACGCGATATGACGCGATATAGAAAGATGGCGGATTTGAAATTCCTGAACAATCGGCTTCATTTACGGTATGTAGAAACCAATGGCGTAGCTTGGTCCATTCTTTTTTACAGTCTATGGTTGCGACGCAACACGTTGTGAGCTTGTAGATCTGCTATTTTTGGCGAATCCATTTGTGTAGAGCGAAATAAGAGCGTACCAAAAGCGCTCTTAACAGGTCCGTTTCATCAAGTACAGGGGGTTTAAGGGGTACTGAATTTGCAGCTCAACAAAATGGCGGAAATCACGATAAATTAATATCTCCGCGATATGATTATTGTGAGCGTTTTTATCACGATAAACGATAATAGCGATTATCGTCCCATCCCTACTCCTGACTTAGCATATCATTATGCCTCTGTGTGTGTGTGTGTGTGTGTGTGTGTGTGTGTGTGTGTGTGTGTGTGTGTGTGTGTGTGTGTGTGTGTGTGTGTGTGTGTGTGTGTGTGTGTGTGTGTGTGTGGGCAAGCCTTACATCCTTAATCCCTGTAATAGAGTGAACCTCATGAATAACCCTTCTGGTCACCCTGGTCTATCCCACTTCAGCGTATGTCTGATGGATGGGGCTGCAGTCCCCCACCAATTATTTACTTCAAGAACTACAAGACCCCTCTCTTTCTACCGCCATCCACACATCCATCCATCCATCCATCCATCCATCCATCCATCCATCCATACATACATACACACACACATCTTTCCATCCACATCACTTTGTGTTGGGATAATTGTTTCTTTTTCAGAATGGTGACAAGAGGACAGGATGAGAGACAAGCCACAACTCAGATGAAGAAATGATGGTTTGAATACTGATATAATTCATCTATCTTTCCTCCATGAAGTACAGAAAGATATTTTTGGAGAGCGTTGCTTTTATACATATACTGCAGCATTCTGAGCAATGGGCAATTGGATACTATACAATCTAACCTGCTATCATTTGAACGTTGACAAAACTAACATCACGATGAGCACAACTAACCCCAAATAGCTTCTCTGCTCACTGTATACATATATCAGTAGATTCACTCCACATTTTCACAAATTTGTATCTTGTCTCACACACACACACACACACACACACACACACACACACACACACACACACACACACACACACACACACACACACACACACACACACACACACACACACACACACACACACTGTTCGCCTCTTTCATGCATTTTCTCCTCCCCTCAGAAAGGACATAGGAACCTTGTTAAGCCACATTACATACAAGACTCTGGGCTGGTTATTAAGTATTAACACCGGCAAGGCACTTTGAAGTCCTACAGTAATTTCTCTCTCCCTCCCTCTCTCTCTCTCCTTCCTTTCTCTGTCACTCTTTATCTCACTCTCAATTGGTACAATGATGATGTAGAGCGACAGAGTGCCCCAGTCCCTCCCCAGTCCAATGCATCTAATAGCTCTTTTTGTGAGTGCAGTCGGATCACCAGACCTCCTCAAGGAGAGATACGGTCATTCCTTCTGGCACTCTGGAGAAAGGAGAGTCAAAAGTGGGTGAGGAGAGGGGGACAAAGAAAAGAATTGGTTGAAGTGATGGAGAAGTGGAGAGAGAAATAGAGGCAGAGTGAAAAGTAGAAAGAGGACATAAAAGAGGAGTGATTGTGACCCTTTTGGTTTTAATTAAAATACTCCAGCATTTCTAAAGAATCCTTGCGTCTCCCGATCTCTTGTCCTTTCTCTCTCTCTCTCTCTCTCTCTCTCTCTCTCTCTCTCTCTCTCTCTCTCTCTCTCTCTCTCTCTCTCTCTCTCTCTCTCTCTCACTGCAGAGCTGAGTGTGTTCTCAACTCATGTGGGAGAGTGAAAGCAGAAAGGGGTGAGAGGGGAGGGGAGAGAAGCAGAGGAGAGCTGAAAGCAAATGAGAGGCTGTTTGCAGATGAAGTCATTACTGTCCCTCATTAATCAATTAACTCATTCATGTCTAATGAATGGATTAATTAACTTGTGACTAAGAGAGCACGGGAAGCTTGGCCTGCCGCGGTCGCACGACAAAGTACAAATCAGGCTCAAGTGGTCATGTGGTCCTGAAAGTGGGCAGCATACCTTGAATTTGTTTTAACTTGTGTAAAGGAATGAAATTCTCCGCGGACAAAATTGTTTTATTCTGAAATTTCGGACCAATCACACGCAATGATTTTGGAATTCACAGCAGAGGTGACCCTCTTGGAGTAGCAAAAAGTGATGGAAAAATGTAAGCTTTTTCCGCAATCACACCAAACTTTATTTCTACATAATATGTAAATAATTATATTATATTTACAATTAAGGTTCTGTATCTGACACCTAGGCCCCACTCACACACAAGCGGTATGTAGCATGGGGAAAATAATTAGCTTAGCAAAATAACACTTATTTTTTAATCAGTGTCATTTCTTTCCCCCTCCCTCTCTCGCTTTTCATATCTCAGTGTCTGTTTCTCATGTTTTACTTCTCGCATGTGTCCCAAACTGTGACGGCGGCGTTCACGTTCCCAGAAAATTCATTGAGAAGGACGTTCTTCTGTGAGCGTGCAGGAAGGACTTTAATTTCCAGAGCCCTTTTGAGAGCTGGAGAGACGAACCGAGAGGTTTTCTATAAAAGAGGCAGTGAGGCATGGTGGTGGGCAAGCCATACTACCTGTGAGAACACACACACACACACACACACACACACACACACACACACACACACACACACACACACACACACACACACACACACACACACACACACACACACACACACACACACACACACACACACACACCAAACTAAAAGGCTGTCAAGTGCAGCTGAGAAAGAATGTGAATAGAGTGATAACAAAGGCCTCCAGGGCCCCAGGGTGACCCCTAGGAGTGTATCTTTCAGCTTGGGGTTGTTTTATCATTCACACACACACACACACACACACACACACACACACACACACACACACACACACACACACACACACACACATGCGCATGATGCACGCACACGCACACGCGCACACGCACACACACACACACACACACACACACACACACACACACACACACACACACACACACACACACACACACACACACACACACACACACACACACACACACAGTGTATGTGCTTCCTGTCTTACTCTGAACAGATTCATAGGAGCATAAGGGACATTCTTTACCTCTAAGATGGAGGGAAGGAGCAAAGGAGTGGGAAGATGTGAGGGAGGCAGGGATGAAAGGAGAGGAGATCTGACCATGGATGGATGAGGTGAAACAGAAAGGAGACGAAGGAGCAATAGAGACGTAGGGAGAACAGAGGATGACGAGTGATACACACTCAATAAGGTAATCCTTCTGTCTGAACACACACACACACACACACACACACACACACACACACACACACACACACACACACACACACACACAGCAGCACCACTGGAGTCATTTGGTGGATTTAATAATATAATGTAATCTTCTGTAAACGATCTAACATGTTGATGATAATGTGATGTGATAATCATATGGTTATAACACTTAATTGTCACTGTTGATTAAGAGAAATTATGCCATGACTGAATCATTAAATCCCTGTCGGTTGGTTATCAAATTAGTATAAAGCAGGTATGTGCTACCTGTGGGAATGTCACGAGATTGACTGTCATGCGAACTGATAACATGACTGTATGAGTTGCAGCTGTGGCAGATTCAGAGACATTCACGCATGAACACCTAAAGCCTCAGTTATACTTTGTTGCATGCTGGTGTCGTTCTCAGTAAATGGCAGATCTACAAGCTCTCAACGTGTCACATTTGTGACGCGTTGAGAGCTTGTATATGTGCTATTTACAGCATGCAACACCTGCGTGCAACTAACTAAGCATACTCTAAATCAGGCTTAAAGGCATGGAGAATGGAGGTACTTAGTGCCAGTGGGACATATAGGAGTTACTATGTCTACTATTATTGGACTGCTTTTCCCCTGTTCCTTCGACGTTTGATTTGAGTTATTGTTATAACTGAACTGCGGCCCTTTGATTCTCAACCTTTTTAATTTCAAGGACACCCAGTTTAATATGCATTAGGCCTCGGACCCCCATTTGATACCATTTTTATCCCTGTCAGGCCGGATGGCTGAAGCCTGGAGATTATGAGCTTGTACGTACGTAGATCGGCTATTTTCACTAGTTTGGGTCCCGCCCGGGGTTACAGCAAATTCCTCCTTTGGGTCTCGAGCTAAAACGTTTGGGAACCACTGGATTAGATAACAGCATTAACCACCTCTATTGGACTTTGACCTTATACATCTCCTAGACTTTTAGACACTAAATAGTTTAGAATTGTGCCCTCTGATCCAAGATCACAGACTGTTATTCATTAACCGGATTTCAGACTAGGGAGATTAGAGAAATACACATGCACGCCACCAATTAAAACACAGTAAGAATAGTTTAAGAAAGCATGACTTATTCAGAACATATGGTGGCTATAGTTTTAGGGTGCATGTATGTGTGTGTGCATGGGTTTCAGGGCGTGCGGGTGTGTGTTTTGTCTAGTAAAAGAAGCCACACAGAGCTTTGGTGTCGCACACGCACACGCACGCACACGCACACACACACACACACACACACACACACACACACACACACACACACACACACACACACACACACACACACACACACACACACACACACACACACACACACAGGACAGTTTTTCAGCTCATTAAGCAGCGTGTCTGATAGGGTCATTAGTGGTTATTCAGCTGGTGAGAGAGGGAGGACCAGAGGGGGGAAGGGGGGGGGGGGGGGTGTATTGAATATGGAGGGAAAGACAGTGGACAGTGTTGCCAGATTTTGCGAGAGAAACAAGCGGCCTGGTCTACGAAAACAAGCCCAAAAGATGCGAATAGGTCGCATGATCACACACAGGGGTCCCCTGCAAAATGAGTTAATGTAGCATCAAAATCAGTTTTACCACTTGAAAAATTGGATATTTGAAAATATTGGAAAATGTTTTAAACATTTTAACTACACTAATCGTGTGTGGGCCAGGGGTATTTTCAGATGGGGTCTGCGGACAAAGATATATTAATTTGGGGGGGTCCTTGACACTGGTTTAAACAACATTAGGAAGGAAGCCCAAATAAGCAATCTACACTTTAAAAACAAGCAACAAAAAAACGCAATCTGCAACCGGCAATATTTACAAGTGATTTTACAGAAAAACAAGCTCAAAGTTGCTTATAATAAGCAGACTTGGCAACACTGTTCAGTGGGGGGAAGGAGGTTACAGGATGTAACTTTGGGAGGAAAGGAGATAGAGGAGAGAAGAAGGCGAGAGGAGTGAGTAGGGATGCAACTATCGAACATCTTCTTAGTTATTATTCTATCAATTACTTTGTCTATAAATAAAATAATTGAGAAGTGCTTTTTGTTTATTTTTTTATATGTCAACGAATCAACATGAAGAAATTAGAAGAAAAAAATTAAACCTTTGTGAAAGTTGTGTGTGTATTTTATAAATTGAACCAATTAAAAATGTGACTGAATAATAACTATATTGGATCCATTGGAACATACAAAGGTTTCTGCCCGACAGCTACAATATATTAATATAATATTGGGCACATATTTTTCCCGTGTGATTCAGATATCCCAGCTTTTTTTTTTTTAGAAATATTGACTTTTTTATCCTGCACCTGAACCCGGTTGAGTTGGATGTCCACACCAGTAAGCTTCTCTCTACATGAAGCTTGACATTTGCCACTATGTTGTCTAAGCACCATGGGAGGCTGAAGCCGTCCATATGGTGCTGGTCAGTGGACAACAGTGTCCACAGGACCGGCGAATCATACACAATGGCATGAATCACCACGGTCCACTCACCCCCCCCCCCCCCCCCCCCCCCCCCCCCCACACACACACACACACACACACACACACACACACACACACACACACACACACACACACACACACACACACACACACACACACACACACACACAAGTGTGCATACAAACTGACCGGACTATGAAATGGCTAGGTAACGTGACAGAGTATTTATGCACACACAGAGACAGAGAGAGAGAGAGAGAGAGAGAGAGAGAGAGAGAGAGAGAGAGAGAGAGAGAGAGAGAGAGAGAGAGAGAGAGAGAGAGAGAGAGAGAGAGAGAGAGAGAGAGAGAGAGAGAGAGAGAGAGAGAGAGAGAGAGACGGACGGATACATTATTGATGGGTTGGTGTAATGCTCAGACAGATTACATGCTGATCATTCAGGTCAAATTGAAATGCCTCATAAATCCACTATTACTACTATTTAACTATCAGGTCCACTTTTAGAGACACTTTTCCATACCCTAGAACAACAAAAACACTCTCTCTCTCGCACGCAGGCACACATGCACACGCACGCACGCAGGCATACACACACACACACACACACACACACACACACACACACACACACACACACACACACACACACACACACACACACACACACACACACACACACACACACACACACACACACACACACACACACACACACACACAGTGATCCACCTCTCTGAGAGGCCCCTTGACATCCCAGAGAAAAGACATTGTTATAAATGAACTACCCTGAGTGAATGATCTCTCTCTCTCTCTCTCTCTCTCTCTCTGCAGACACGCACACAAACACACACCCAAGTTACTTGCATATAGTACATGGACATGTCAAAAACAATCTCTCTCTCACACGCAGACAAGCAATAGACTAAAATAAATAAATATATGAAATAAAGCGAGACCAGTATAAGGATCCATATCAGTCATTTAGCTGGGGAGTAGAGATCCCCTGGAACCCCCTCAAGGACCCATGGAGGATCCCAGTGATATAGAGGCAAGACATAATAAACGCAACTTATAGACAGAGAAAGTGGCAGAGAGAGTGAAGTGAAGGACAGAGACACAGAGACACAGAGTGGAGAGAGAAAGGACAAAGGCTGTCTCATTAAGCGGTGATTTATCATGAGAGGAAAGACCCGTTTAACCCCTGACCTGCCGGCCCTACACACCCACGATCCCCCACCCCAAGGGCCAATTGTCAGCTTCCTAGGGGGTCTCTGAAATTCATATAAATCTATGGCAATGCTTACACTGACTGACCATGAGTTTTGAGCATGTTTATTAAAATGTAATAATTTGTGTTAAATAGCTCTATATTATAATTGCTATGGAGTGAGGTTCTTTCTTCAGTAACAGGGGTCCCCTCTCTCCAGCCCTTTAGTAAACAGAAAATAAATTTTCAGGCCGTGATACCAATTTCATCCAATCAAGAGAGAATTCATACAGGATGAACATGTGAAATTGTAAGTGATGCAGTGATTTCTATAAGAATATAAAGCTTTAAAACTTTTTTTATGTACACTATATCACCTAGCACGCACGCACGCACGCACGCACGCACGCACGCACGCACGCACGCACGCACGCACGCACGCACGCACACACACACACACACACACACACACACACACACACACACACACACACACACACACACACACACACACAGCTAGCATACTTATGTACTGTACAATCCATACATACCACAGGCTTTGTTATTAATATCAAGCATCTCGATAGCGCATAGTGCATCATTCTGCACATCCATCTCAATCTCCTCTCTGTGGGTCTTCAGGTGGCTGTAGAGGCCAAACGTCTCTATTTGGAGGTCCTTTCCTAGGTGTCCTGTGCCTTCATGGACCATGGCCTCCTCCCAGTTTTTGAGGAGTATTATCTGAGCCACATATACCCTGAATGTCAGATTGTAGTGGGGTTTTATGATTTTTCATCACTTTGACCGCTTTACAGAAGTTAACATGGTTGTGATTTTTTAGCTTCCTGGCAAGCAAATCAGTTCTAATAGTTTTAATAACACATTTTCTTAATATACCGGTGAGTATATACTGTCTTCCTGTTTGTGTTTCTGGAGCAAAGAGAAAAGGAGCAGACCACAAGTCTGACAGGTTGTGCTGGACTCTGTATGTCAGGGGTTCCCAAACTGTGGTGCGCGGGCGCCCACCAGGGGGTGCGTGACCTGCCATCTAGGCAAACCAACCTAATTGGTTTGCCTAGATGACGCCCCGGGGGGGGTGCGTCATCTAGGTCAGGATGTAATAAGGGGTGCACAGCTAAATAAGTTTGGGAACCGCTGCTGTATGTTATTGTCATACATTTCATTGTTGAGCCACTAGGTGGTGCATGTATGTTGTGTAATCCTTTTCACTGTGGTCAAAATTGGGCCTAATTAAGGGGAATTAGGAACACCTGTATAGCTCAGTATGCTCAGATCTCCTTAGTTTGCAAGTTGTGACTGCAGATAGCAGATGTTTGACCTCCACTCGCCTCCACTCGCCATAGGATCATTGCTTGTAAGTTTGTGGATTCCTTTCTTTGTGTTGATATTTGCTAACTTAGGCTACAGTGTTGTGCTTTATTAAACGTTGTAGCTTTACACCTGGTTGTTAATGGCATTAGCTGGTGTTGCATCAGCCAGCATTATGTTCATTTGGGTTGTATTGTAACTGCTCACCTGTTATTTGGGGTTGTGCTTAAAGATATGTCATGTGTGCATCATTTTGCAGCACTGCTTAATGTATATAGTGCAGTATATATGACCAATCAATGTTTATTTCTCTTTATTGTAGTTTTACTGTGTGTGTCCAGCTACACAGTGAGTGGCGAGGAATAAATCCATCGCTCAGCGAGAAACAGTAAGAGGACTCCCAGTTGTCTGTCTGCCTAGTTGAAAAAGGGGGAACTTTTTGACGAGGGCGGAATACAGGTTGTGTTGCCAATCTCTAGGTGGGGCCAACCTTTTCCTGTAAGACAGAGCACGGCACATTCCAGTCAGAGGCAAGAGGATGTGTGTGAGTGGGTGTATAGAAGGGAGGTAATTATACATTTTTGGAGTTTTTGTTGAGTTGAGTGTGAATTGGCAGGACAGGTTTAATTATAGGCTAGTATATATTTGATGTTAAATGTCAAGGGTCTTTGTTTCTTTATGGCTGTTTTTCTAATTATTTTATTTTTTAATTCATGTATTTATTTACTGTTTACTTATTGTTATTTTTGAGCGGTGTAGCCGCTCCTATTAGTGGGGTTGGGAATTCGTCTTCCCCTGTACTGTGATTGGCTGACTCTATTCACAGCCTTTTTGCCCTACCGTGATTGGCTGACTCTATTCAGACCCTTTGCTTTGATTGGCTAGCGAGACGCATGATGAAATAATAACCACGCACTTCAAAAAAAACTTCTTTTTTTTAAAGTGAGATTCCATCACTGTGATGACCACTGTTGTTTCTAAATAACACCGCTCACTTCACACTGGGTGTGATTTTTATTTTTGATTAGAGGAATGCAAATTTTAAAAACATAATGAAACTAGAAAAAGTGCTCCTCGGAGCACAGGTCTCCGCCAGGTCAGGTACGTTATTGTGGCCTCCTGGTGGCGCTATAATAGGCCAATGTGAAAAGGGTGTAATTTCTTCTTTCGATTGCCTTTCATGGCAATCGGACACTGCATTCATGATTTGAGGCATTTTGTTTCAAAAATGTGTTTTGCTAAATTAGACCTGCTGGTGGTGCTATAACGTGAAAAGGGTGCCATTTCTTCCTCGGCCTCATGGGAATGTGCGTGTGAAATTTCACGGAAATCTCAAGCTGCGTTCATGATTTGAGGCATTTTGTTGAAAACGGACCAATCCTGCAAACTTTGGAAGGCAACCTTAGCCAATGAGGATGGAATATAGAAAATAGGACCCGTGTTGATCACATGACTATAGAGATACTGTGTACCGATTTGCATGACGTTTGGATAAAATCTGTAGGAGTAAATGGGTTTTGGACAAATCGGCTTCCTGGTGGCGCTACAACAGGCCCATGTGAAACATTTGGGGCAGAGGTTCTGAATTGCCATCCAGGGAGTGTGTGTGCACAGTTTCGGAGCGACCGGGCCAACGGTGCCGGAGATTAGCTGTTCACAGACGGACACACACACACGGACGGACGGACGGACGGACGGACGGACAGGGGGTAAAACATACTCTGGCCATGCCTTTCGGCCTGGCGGAGACAATCAAGGGAGGGGAGAGAGAAAGAGGGGGAAGAAAAAGGAGTGCAATAACGTGACTGAAGGGGTTTTAAGGGTACTTCAGGTTTTGTTATCTATAAATCCCATGTCATTGTTATTTTTTCCATTTGTGTTATTGTTTGATGGATGGGCTTGAATAACTTAATGTCAGGTTTTTGATATTCATATTGGCACTAGTAATACCACTCTGTGGTTGCTGTGCTGTGCTGCACTGTTTGATAGAAGTTCTTTATTATATTGTATAATTATTCGACGGAGAATTTTGTCCTCACTCCGGCATGTTGGTCTTAGTAGCGGAGGGTGGGGTGGGTGTGGGAGGGCCCAGGTTCCAGCAGCCGTTAGTTAGAGAATCACGGACCAAGCTGAGGGTAGGGTAAGCGTCTGTTTTTTCAGACGTTTTTTTTGTTTGTGTTTTATATTTTTTCATTATATTTGTATGTTTCTGTTTTGTGTGCACAGAGTAGGGAAGCTGCAGTTCGGCCTCAGCGTTATCCAGCAGACTGCACCATTTCAGGTAGTAACACAGGGTTGAAGCTTATGAGCTGGAACGTCAGAGTTCTCAATGATATGTTTAAGAGGAAAAAGGTTTTAACCTTCAATAAATCAAAAAAAATGTGACATTGTGTTTATGCAGGAAACCCACTTATTAATACAGGAAACTAAGAAGCTCTGTAGAGATTGGGTGGGGTTTGTGGGGGCCGCTTGTGGTAGCAGTAAGAGTAGAGGGGTGGTGACATTGAAGCATCTACAATTTAAATGCCTTAAAGAAAGCAAGAATTTTGGTTATGCTTTGTCAGATTCAGGGCAATAGTGTAATTTCGGCTAATGTTTATGCGCCGAATGTTGATGACCCCTCATTTTTTGGTAATAGAATAATTTCAGATCATAGCACAATTTATTTGAATGTGACGTAATTTCGTAAGCCAGAGAGAACATCTAGATGGAGACTCAATTCTAGCCTGCTTTTGGATGAGACCTTTAAGGAGTCATTGAGAGCACAAATCAATTTGTATATTGAAACTAACTTGCCAACAGCCCCATCGGTAGGGAAAACCTGGGAAGCGCTAAAGGCCTTTTTGAGGGGTCACATAATCCAACATGCGTCGTTTAAAAAGAAACAAAATGCTGCTAAACTACAGGAGTTAGAAAATAAAATTGGTATTGCGGAAAAGAAACTCAAAAGTAATATGTCCTCTGACAATTTGATGATTCTGACCAAGCTAAAATATGATTTTGATTTAGTTATGACCCAGAGGGCAGAATTATCTCTTTTCCGGGCAAGACAGAAATATTTTGAGGAAGGGGACAAGGCCGGGAGATTACCCGCGGCTGGACAGTTTCACCTCAGAATTTTATAAGGCATACGCAGAGGAGCTAGCACCACTACTCTGAAGAACATATAATGAGGCTTTGGAAAAGGACTCTCCCTCCCTCCTCATTTTCAATGTCTTTAATACACCTTAGAGCTGTTGTGTGGAAATAAGAAAAAAGTACCCCCCCTTCTATGTTGCCTAGAACTGTATAATTGATTGAGGTCATGTGATCAGTGACATACGCAGGGTGTACTTTTGGCTCCGCCCCCCTCAGCCCAGAATACAGGAAGGCTGATCAAATTGTATTGGAATTTTATTGGAAATATTATTCATCACTTTGACCGCTTTACAGAAGTCAACATGGTTGTTATTTTGTAGCTTCCTGGCAAGTGAATCAGCTCTAATAGTGTGAAAACAAATCTTAATATACCGGAGAGTATATTAGTGTCATTCTGTTTGTTTCTGGAGCAAAGAAAAAGAGAGCAGACACATGTGGTCTGACAGGTTTTGTTGCCAACCTCTAGGGCCAACCTTTTCCTGTAAGACAGAGCACGGCACATTCCAGTCAGAGGCCTCTTCAGTAACTATAAAACAGGTTACCGGGCATTATTCCCATAAACAGGTTTATGGGAATAATGCCTCAGTTGGTATCCCTGAGGGTGACTTTATACACTGATTATCAATGTCTGTTTATTGATTGATACATTTCCCTTTTTAAGTAGTATTTATTTACAGTATACATACAGTAAGAAAACAGTCACAACATAAAAGCATGTTATCAGTTTCCGTAGCATAGAATATAGGAAGGCTGACATCATTTTATTGGAATCCAGAGTACGGTTTGAAGGCATATTTGATCAGTCCGATTTTTGGTCTGAAACTACCCATTGACTTATAATGTTATAATGTTACAGTATCCTGTATCACTATACTAAGCACAGCTTTGGCATCTTCTGTCATCTCCTTTTTCCCCTCATAGAGTAGATGCAGCGTTGTGTAAAATGCAACCTCCATTGCTCCAACATTACCAAAGGCAGGAATAGCGGTCAGCAAAACCTCAACATCTTTGCTGCCATCATGGCTGTTGTAGGCATCATTTTGGCCAGTTTGGCTTGTTGACTCTCTGAGAGTTTTCAGAGAGATATCTCATGTAGCCGAAAGAAATTATGGCCTTTTGCAGAAGTTCTAGCATGATCCTAATCTCTCTGGAATGGACAAGCCTGGAATGGAAATTGCAGCAGTGGTACAGACAGCAGCAGCAGCAACTTTTGAATCATACTTCCCTAGGTCAAAGATAGAGATGAGGAAGACTTGGTTTTGGACCATTTGCTCCTCACTGAAGTTCTTCTTTTGGGTATCAGCGTGGATGTCATGGTCAATCTTTGATTGAATCTGGTGGGGTGGTTGTATTGAATGGCTGTCATAGTGGTCTCAGTCACACCAGTCTCTTCTGACCCATCATCTCCCTCTCCAAGACAATATATGTGGCATTGACAATGGTGGACTACTCTCTCCAGTCACAGTAATGTTCAGTTGCATTTTCCAACTTGTCATGTGTCTCCGTTGATTTGGATGGTGGGTGACTTTGATACAAATTCATAAATACCTCCTTTTCATTAAGGATGTCAGGATGTTCATAAAGACACTCTTCTGACATGGAGCATCAGATAAAACAAAAATGATAGAACGTCTTTACATCTATGTATGGCTTCAGTGAATGCAACGGATCAAGCTCAAGGTGAAGTTAATCGTGCTCACGCACACGTTTTCCACTCATAACCACCTAAAATCGAACATAATACAGTTAACACCACAATGTCATTAGCCACGAAATGATTGGGGAGTATACTGTGCTGCTCAACAATGCCTGACAAAATAGTTTCAAAGTGATACAATATTTATTCTTTACACCGCAAGGATGCTGGGAATGAGGTCAGTCATGCTCTCTCTCCCGTGTGTGGAATCAACATAACATCTATCATAGATGCATAGCTGTCATAGATGCATGACGGCAACATATTTAATTGCCTGACTTCACCAGTTTGTTAAAAAAGAAAGAGAGAGAAGCGCTGCAGGGATCATTCAGTGGCTCTGAGATCGGTGCTCTTTGGTGACACAGGTAGGGTCATATAAGCAAAAAAGGATTTCCAAAGAAGTACTGCTTGCCAAAAAGGTGTGAAATGCAGACTTACAAAGAAAAGAATTCCAAGGCACTCCATCTCACGTGAAAAAAAAATTATGAATTAATTTATTTAGAGCAAGGCAAATAAGTATGACCAACGCGTTTCGACCTAGAAGGTCTTCATCAGGGTCTATCTGGCATTTTGGCTAATCAGTCACTTAAATACAGCCGTGGATGATGTTTCAATCAATCATGTTAGTACGTTATTGTGTCATTATCACATTTAAATGACAGTTCAAATGAGCACAATTGCCCCAATAAATGAGAGAACAAAACGAAAATGTAAAGATAGATTGGGAGAACATAAAACAGCCATTCGCACAAACAATCCCAATTATCCGATGGCTGTGCATTACCATGAAAAAGGCCATGGCAGCCCCTCCTCTCTAAAAGCTATAGCCATAGAAGTCATCCCCACTGACAGCAGAGGAGGCGACAGACTCAAAAGAGTGCTCCAAAGATCCTTTTGGATCGTCTCTTTAAAAGCCACACAGTTTCCAGGCTTAAATGATGAGGTTGATTACTTGATTACTGTGATCATGTTTGTGTTTACAGTGTAAATATTTACTACACTGTGATTATATTTACTTTAGTTTTCCCAGTATGTTATTTTATAGAAAAAATGTTTTTGGTGTCTGTCACTCTGGGTGTTGCTTTTTGATTTTATTTTATTTTCATTTATTGGGGCAATTAGTTCTCATTTAAATGTGATAATGACGTAATTATGTACTGAATGCCAGATAGACCCTGATGAAGACCTTCTAGGTCGAAACGCGTTGGTCATACTCATTTGCCTTGCTCTAAATAAATGCATACATTTTTTCACGCGAGACGGAGTGCCTTGAAATTCTTTTCTTTGTAAGTCTGCATTCTTCACCAGTTTGTTATTTTCACCTGCAAATCCTGCCTGCATTCTGTTAACATTTTGCATAGAAGCTACATACGTATGTTAGATAGATTTAGTCTCATCAGGGTCATCATGGCTGAACCTATCTATGACAGTGCTGATAGGAGTGGGGAAAATGATAACGACTACGAGATGATGGGGAAAGTTATGAGTGAAGCACGGAACCATGTGAAAGTTGATCCTACTCAGTCATCAGCCAAAGCAAAAGAGGAACAATACCTCTTGGAGAACGTGACTCTGAATATTGCCATTACTGGAGAGAGCGGAGTGGGAAAGTCTTCCTTTGTCAACGCCATGCGAGGTCTTGGAAATGGAGAAGATGGGGCAGCAGAGACCGAAGCGACTGAGACCACTTTGAGAGCCATTCGATATGCCTAACGTTTACATTTGGGACCTGCCGGGAATTGGTACACCCAACTTCAAAGCTAAAAGGTATCTCAAACAGGTTCAGTTTGACTCCTATGATTTGTTCATCATAATTGGCTCTCTTAGGTTCAAAGATAATGATATCATGCTGGCCAAAGAGATCAAGAAGCTGAAGAAAACGTTTTACTTTGTTCAATCGAAGGTTGATCAGGATGTGCACGCTGAAACCCGGAAAAAGAATGTCACTTGGAATTCTTTTCTTTGTAAGTCTGCATTCTTCACCAGTTTGTTATTTGCACCGGCAAATAGTGCCTGCATTGTGTTAACATTTTGCATAGAAGCTACATACATATGTTAGATAGATTTAGTCTCATCAGGGTCATCATGGCTGAACCTATCTATGACAGTGCTGATAGGAGTGGGGAAAACTATGATAACGACTACGAGATGATGGGGGAAGTTATGAGTGAAGCACGGAACCATGTGAAAGTTGATCCTACTCAATCATCAGCCAAAGCAAAAGAGGAACAATACCTCTTGGAGAACGTGACTCTGAATATTGCCATTACTGGAGAGAGCGGAGTGGGAAAGTCTTCCTTTGTCAACGCCATGCAAGGTCTTGCAAATGGAGAAGATGGGGCAGCAGAGACCGGAGCGACTGAGACCACTTTGAGAGCCATTCCATACAGCCACCCCTTCATGCCCAACGTTTACATTTGGGACCTGCCGGGAATTGGTACACCCAACTTCAAAGCTAAAAGGTATCTCAAACAGGTTCAGTTTGACTCCTATGATTTCTTCATCATAATTGTCTCTCTTAGGTTCAAAGAGAATGATATCATGCTGGCCAAAGAGATCAAACGTTTTACTTTGTTCGATCGAAGGTTGATCAGGATGTTTACGCTGAAACCCGGAAAAAGAATGTCACTGAGGAGCAGATTCTCACCAAGATCCGACTCAGCTGCAGAGAAAACCTTGCGGCTGCTGGAAGCCCCAAAGTCTTCCTCATCTCCACCATGGACCTGGGGAAGTATGATTTCCAGAAGCTGGTTGACTCCCTGAAGGACAACCTGTCTGACCACAAGTGGTCTGCTCTGGTTAAAGCTCTGCCTGTATGCTCTCTGAGCATGATTGAGACAAAAAAAAGAGACCTTCAAAAAAGGGCAAGGGCCGCTGCTACAGCTGCTGCCACCACAGTGTACATCCTTCTTATTCCTGGCTTCTCAATTGGTTGTGAGATTGGTATCATGGTAAAGTTCCTAGGGAAAGCCTTGATTACCTTTGGGCTGGATGAAAAATCCATCCAAGCACTGGCTGCGCGAGTCAACAAGCCACCAATTCAACTGAAATCAGTGACGAAATCTCGCTTTTCCAGGGGAGTAGATAAGACAGTGGTGGCCAATATGTTTCGCACAACAGGCATGTTAGTGGCAAAGACTGTTGAGGCTATATTGTTTGGTGTCCCGGCCCTTTCAATGGTGATAGCATTTGCCACTACTCTTCAACTTCTATCTCAGGGAATAAATGAAATGGCAGAAGATGCTAGAGCAGTGATTCTTGCAGCAGGTTTGTGATGACATTATTGTAAAAATGATAGGCATGTAATGTTGTACTGTAAATGCTTTAAAATCTAGCATTTACATAATTTTACAATGGTCAGAAAGGCATGATTTAAGTACAGTACTCTATAGCAATGCAATTGGTAAAACTACCCAATTAAGGAGGATTGAGAAGGGTTTTATATGAATGTTGACAGTTTCCTTCAGATTATACATGAAGTTGCTCATCTTAGAGGTGATTTATAAGACACACTGTATATTGCCTTAATGTTTGTAAATAATGTATAACTTTTCATAATAAAACACAGTTGAATGAATCCATCTGGATTTCTTATGTTACAGAATTCCTGATCCTTATAATTACATAACATTAATAACATCAATAACATATTGTGAATTAATTCATTATATCATCTCACAATGTTATGGTATGCCTGGTATATGGAATGTCCCAGACACAGTAAACATTCCGGACTTGTTTTAGAGGAAGATGTGTAGATAGAAAGGACACCTACATATTTTTTTATGGGAATGAGGAATTCATAACAATATCATCAATTCAATATTTTTTACTTCTTCTTATTGTCATCTGTTGTATTAAATAAATTTACTAAAATACATTTGCTGGTAATGTTTTATTCTCTCACCAAGGAAATGCTTAATTTCCACAACATGACATTACAATTCAAGTCTATAATGTATATACTGAGAGCTGATAATCTCAAGAATAAAACACAATAAATCAATATTAATAGAAATGGTCATACTGGTATGTGAACCTCAAATTGTATTTACATTTCCCAGTTTCGATATTAATCTAGGAAATTCAGGTAAACATTGTTCTATATTATTTATATCTATATTATTTATTAAATATTATTTAAAGACAAAGAGAAAAGTATATGGTAGGTTTTTCTTTTAAAGAGCTGCTTGAAGTTCCACTAACACAGTAAAAGAAGCAGCCAACTTAATAATAAAAGCATTAAGCTGCAGTGCTGATCCATTAACTATTAAAGAATGCATCTTAAGAAACCACAAATACTGCTATAGTTATTCTTAATACTTGACACTGCATAATGTTATAATTCTATTTACACTGATGACTGTTGTTTCCATGCTGATAACCTTTTGAGGCATCCATATTGATACAGTGCAATGATATATCATGTACAAGTGTTACCAATTAAGGCTGTTCTTCTATTTAGTGAAGCAGAGCCTTTCCAGTGAGCCTATAACACTAGCTGTGGATCTTTTGCAAAATAGAAGCACCCTGACACTGTTTGGGCTACATTATTATTATCGGAAAATGGCCAATCTAGAAGCTCACAACCCATCGCATGAATGCATGAGTCTGCATGGCAAAACAGCAGGCTGCAGAATTGAATACAGTGGGAAAATATTATTTGTATGTGCACCTAGTGATTGATGGTAATTGTGACTGCAAACAAACCAGTTTTCATTATGATTTACTTACAAGACTGTCTTAGTTTGCCAGACAACAATACTATATCCACAGTTAATTTTTACTGATTTTATTCCATAGTGAATATATAAATAAAACTTAAATGATTCATTTGTTTAGGATGGAAATGTATTTGATATAAAATAGAATCGCATTGACTTTATTTTGTTTGTACCTGTTACAACTTAGCCTGCCCCACTTACATTTTGTATAGGCTACCAATTCTGCTATGCTCGGAAGTCCGGTCTACTGCCCCTCCAGACCACTGTCTTTTAGGGTTGAGCAAAAACAGTGGCCCACATGCTTGCCATTAGTTCTGATTGATCAGCTATCGGTTAAAATTTTTAAAATCTTAACCAACACAACCAACAAATGTCTAGTGCTTCAAGGTATCTGAGAATGTACAGTAAACATACTGTACCTTATTGAATTCTTAGGATATGCTTCAGTCACTCCAAATAAAATTTCAGTTTGAGAGAATATCTTGTAGAACATGAACAAGAATTCATAACCCTTCTGTTTGTGTTTGTGGAGTAAAGAGAACATTTGTTAAAGGAGTTGTTCACCCCAAAAATTACTTATTTTCTATCAATTACACACCCCATGAAGCATTTTGAGCCTCTGTCACACAGTTGATAGTACAGGCCAAAGTCACAACTTGCCTGACAAATCAAGCAGTGACTGTAGGTCACAGAATCTGGGTAACATGTCTTGTAACATCAAGATGTGGTGCATTAAATATATGACTCAAACAATATTCTGGTGGGGTTTTCATGATGAAAGAGACCACATTTTACTAAAGTAATAATACATCATTTTTGTTGTTGAAAAAGAGAGACAAACCTGTGGACCAATCTATTTCATTCTGTGGGCTGGTCAGCCAACCAAAAAAAAACAAAACAAAAAAAAACATACGTATAGGACTAAAGTCCAGAGTTAAGCGTACTCTACTGACTTAAGTAGTTTAAAGAATGACGGGTGCAGACTCACAGCAAACAGAAACAGTCCGCATGCGCTCGCAAAATACATATTTGTGTTTTTTTATTTACCGCAGCAGCAGTCTGACAAACAGACATGTTTCAGCTCCTCGGGGCTTCGTCAGCATTTGCCCCGCCTGGGCAGATATGACCTATGTTGTTTGCAGTATAGTTACATGCCAATCACAATACAACAGTGAGAATACAACATTTGATATAAACATTAAGTAGGGTAATACACAATAGAATAAAAAGAATAGGAATTCTCACAAATTACGAACCCACAAGAGTATTCAGTCAATTATTATACTATAAAATGCAATTCAACACTAATTCTTCATTTAGTCCTTTTGGAAATTAAAATGCTTCTCTCCGCATGAGTAAACAGTCTCTGTCAACTCCTCTTTTCAAAGGATTCACCCATTCAATGCCCTGGAATCTCAACATACAGACCTCATGTCCGCTGTAGTATTAAAGTGCCTAGCTACCAGGAATTATTCATGATTTCTGATGTTACTTTTATGTTCACAGATTCAGGTCTTTAGTTCTCTTTTTTATTAATTTATTCATTTGTATTTATATTTTAATTTAGCAGGGACAATACAAAAAATAATCTATCATCAAGTTAAAAACATGAGACCATAATATTGCATTTAGGGTTTCTAGCCAAGGATTATTTACGACCCTTGTCCCTCGTTAGGCCTTTCTACACCAGATGCTTACATATTAAAAAAAAAAAAAAACTCTAAAATAAAACTCACGGCTCACAGACAAACACAACATTAATAACAATAAACAACAACAAACAAACAATGACATTTCCCAACATAACAAGGACATAAAAGACACACTACATATTTTCATAAGTAATCCTCCTGCACCTCACAGACAGACTGACCCACCTGGAGTTCTCCCTGTACTCCCAATGGTGAGTCCATCCCTGGCATGTTTTCTCCCTGTACTCCCAATGAAGAGTCCACCCCTGGCATGTTTTCTCCCTGTACTCCCAATGGTGAGTCCACCCTTGGCATGTTTTCCAGCATCACTATACTAAGCACAGCTTTGGCATCTTCTGCCATCTCCTTTATCCCCCCACGGAGTAGATGAAGCGTTGTGGAATAGGCAACCCCCATTGCTCCAGCACTACCAAGGGCAGGAATAGCGCTCAGAAAAACCTCAACAGTCTTTGCTGCCACCATGGCTTTTGTACGCATCATTTTGGCCACCACTTTCTCATCGACCCCCTCAGCGAAACGAGACTTCATCACTGACCTGAGATCCTCTTCTGGCTTGTTGACCCTCTCGGAGAGTCTCCTGAGAGATCTCTCGTCTAGCCCAAAGGAAATGAGGGCCTTTTGCAGAAACTCTTGCATGATCCCAATCTCGCATCCTACAGACAAGCCTGGAATGGGAATTGCAGCAGTAGCACAGGCAGCACCGGCAGCAGATTCAGCACTTTTGTTAAGGTCTTCCATTTTCTTTTCTATCATGGTCAAGGAGCATACAGGAAGAGAACGAATCAGAGCTGACCGCTTGTGCTCTGACAGGTTTGTCTCCAAAGACTCAATCAGGTTTTGCAAATCATACTTCCCCAGGTCAAAGTTGGAGATGAGGAAGACCTTGGGGTTCCCAAGAGTCTTCAGGTTTTCTTCACAACACTGTCTGATCTTGGAGAGCACCATATCCTCAGTGACGTTCTTTTTACAGGTTTCGGCATGGACATCCTGGTCAATCTTTGATCGAACAAAGTAAAACATTTTCTTCATCCTCTTGATCTCTTTGGCCAGCAAGATGTCATTCTCCTTGAACCTAACAGAGCAAATTATGAAGAAGAAGTCAAAGGTGTCAAACTGGACCTCTTTGAGATAGTTCTTAGCTTTGAAGTTGGGTTTACCAATTCCCGGCAAGTCCCAGATATAAACGTTAGGCATGGTGGGGTGATTGTATCGAATGGCTTTCATAGTAGTCTCAGTCACTCCGGTGTCTGCTGACCCTTCATCTCCGTCTCTGAGACCTCGTATGGCGTTGACAAAGGTGGACTTTCCCACACCGCTCTCTCCAGTCACAGCAATGTTCAGAGTCACATTCTCCAACTCGTTGTGGGTCTTCTTTGATTTGGAAGATGGATCAGTTTGGTACAATTTCATGTAGTCCTCCAATTCACTGAGGATCTCAGGACTGAGGATCGCAGGATTTTCACAAGTAGTCTCTTCTGACATGATGAATCTGATAAAACAAACATTATAGAAAGTCTTTATGTCTCTAAGTATTACTTCACTGAATTCATGGCATCAAACTCAGGGTAAAGTTAATAGTGCTCATGCACTGTGTAAACAACATACCGTACTGTACAATCATGCAGTACATGCTCGCATGCAAATTATACTGACATTAGCCATGAACTTATCTGTGATTTGTAATTCTTCAGTCATTTATTCAAATAAAATGTAAATTTAAAATTACTCTTGCATGAATAGGTTTCTCAGACAGTAATTACATTTTGCTTTCAGTATTATCACGCCACAGTCAAAAACGTCTGCAACAATGCATGGGAACTTTGAATTGTGAATTAAATCCTCTATTCCCAAGGTGTAGAGTGAAAAAGATTTGTTTACTTACCATAGATCTTATGTCGGAGTAGAATAAATTTGAGACAGCAAGTATCAACAATGCCTGAAAAAATGGTTTCAAAGTGATACAAGATTCTTTACACCTCATATACTTTACACGGCATGTAATGCTGTGAAAGAGGTTAGTCTTGCTCTCTCCCTAGTGTGTGGAATCAACAACATTGAGCATGACAACACATAGCTGTCATAGCTGCATGACATAAGTAACTGCCAGACTTTCAGGGTTTTTTGCACTCGAATTTCCTGCTTGTTAAGTATTCCGATAATAGCTACAGTAGGTACGGTATGTTATTTAGATAGATGGTACAGTAGGTATGTCGTTTACTTGTTATCCTAGTTCATGTGTAGCATAAGTATACTTGTATTGCTCTAACAACTGATTCGCCACTTACCATGATGTTTAATTAAAAATAACTAAATTAGAACTATGTGTTAACCACTTATTCCGACGTTGCACTTTATAAGTTGCTGTTTCTAAGTGTCTGCTAAACTGAGATTGCTTCAGTCAAATGAATTGCACTCTGACTGGGGTTATTCATTAAAATAATGTAATTATTTTCTCATTTATATCCATTTTTGTTTACTTATCTAAAATATTTTGGTTGAACAAACATTCAACCTTCATTACTACAGATGGTATTATCAAATATATTTAACAATGTTGCATAGTCAAGTACCGACAACAACTCTGCATGCCCCAGTATGTGGATAACATTCACATTAATGTGAATCAGCAGTTTGTTCCCCTTCAGCCAATCAGCAGCTCATTTTCTAACCTGTCCTCCGCCAGATGTGTCACAAGCTTCTTCCATCTGGCAGAGTCAGGTTACTAATTTTCCCCACCACCAGCAATATGACGCAAGGGGACTTTTGAAGGGGCTATGCCGAAAATAGGTTGCTTTATTTGGATACATACGTGTCACTGCCCGCCCCTGCCGGTTCTCTGAATTTTTATTTTTAAATAGGCTCTGTCATGATAAATTGACCACATATATGAAGTTAAACAACTAAATTCTATCCAAACGATATCTTAAAAGTAAATTCTGTGCCTCAAAAAAGAAGTTTGAGAGCGTTTTAAAGTTTTAAAACCGAAACCAAAAACAGAGCACAGAAAAAAATGCGGCTCGTTACATTTTTGTTGGCTACACTCGGTTCCATTCGGTTTCACTCGAACTCGCCACCTGATTGGCCAACCTTCGCTGTCAATCTCAGAACATTGAGCGAGGACGTTGATAGGACAGTTCATACGGACACGGACGCACACGGACGCACATGCACTTCATTTCATTTACGTCCCGGACAGTCCCGGATACCCGGATGTCAAAACATAAATAGTAGGGAAAAATACGGATTTCAGAAAGAGGATTGTGTTTCAATGCAGGAAAACACCCTGGCATCATTATATAGTAGCTGATAGTGATAGAGGGGAAAAAATGTAAAATATATATATATATATATAATTTCTTTTTTTAATTTAGGCTTCAAGTTACCTAGAATCCCTTTAAGTTCCTCATTCGTTCCCTATAGTAGCCTAACTACTCAAAATGTTCATGCCCGGTTACCCAGTCAGGTCAAATGTATTTCTAAATCATGCAATCTATATCCTATATTAAAATTGCCTAATGGGTGGACGGAGGAACCGAGTATCTGATTGGTTGAGGGAACGATCGGAACAGCCGATATTAACATAGATGCATTTTTATTACTAAATGAATAAATCATCACATTATCCAACCCATTATCACAGTGTTATCATGGTGGATTTTCTGCACAAAGTTCCTGAGAAAAAAACAACTAAAAACTAAACTGCACTTAACGGCTGTATAGAAAGCCTTCGGGAAAGGATATAGAGCACCGAAGTCTGACGTAATTTACGCATCCTACCTGGGTCGCGGTTTTCTTCCCCCATTCTGAATTCCCATAGACGTGTTTAATATCGCGTCAAATAAGAACTGTGTTCCAAAAATAAACAAATGATCCCGGCGGTTTTACTCTATATGAAGCATCAAGTGACGGTGAGAAAATGCTAATGTTACTTCCGCCGAATTAGTTACATTTTCACCAGAAACAGACTGTATCAAATATAAGTGACTGACTATCCTAAACGACACAGAGCCACCTCCCTGACAATATTGCAGAGACAGTTTGTTTATTTTTGTACCACAATTCTTATATGAGACGATTGCCCAATGTTATTCTCCATAGAGAAATGACTTTACGACCCAGGGGATGAACGACGAGTGATGTCAGGACTTCTGTACTCTATAGGAATATACTGTATGATCATTCAAATCCATTTGGGCACTATATTATTCAACATGGCTACACTCCATTTAGCCTAATGTGTGCAAAAAAGCTACCCTCAATATGATATCAACTGTGTGCACAGCCTTTTATAGAAATTCTGCTCTTAGAGGGTTTACTAGGCAACTAATGTAGAAACCAGGAGAAGAGAGTTCAGGTCTTTGTCTGTGATGTGTGTCACATAGTGTGCATATATGTTACATTTCTTAAGTATTACTGTACAAGCAATATTCATGATTGGTAACAGAAAATAATTAATCTCAATCTTTTAAAGAATTATACAAATAAGTATGTTTTTTATGTTGTTTTCTCAGTCAACCATTAAATGTTGACTTTGAATCATTATCTTTTAACACTGGTTCTCAAACATTTTTGTGTCAAGGACCACAAATGTATATGTATTAGATCTTGGACCCCCATTTGGAAGAATTTTATGCCAGGGACGTGGACCCCCATAAGAGAAGATTATTGTTGTTAGATTAGATTTAATACAGAATTCTGTAGTGATAACAGTTTAGAGACTGAAACCAATTATCATTGTTAAGCAGAAATTAAACATTATTAATATACATTATTACACATTTTGCTGGGGACCCCTGGGTGCCTCTCATGGACCCCACTATGTGAACCATTGTTTTAGAATATTACTAAAAAGTACACAATCATTTTAATTTAAAACATCTCAGACCAAATCTGAATCATTATTTAAACGAAGGAAAATAAAATAGACTTCACAGATAAAGTTCAAATGATTTATTTTCCAGTACAAAGCATGGAACACGCACATCACATGATGATAAAGTGCATTAATTGGACTGGAGAATGATCAATGATCGGGATCACTTAGTAGGTGGCCATGGTTTGCTCCAGCCAGTCGTTGAACAGGCACACCTGAAAATGGAGACAGAAAGATTTAGCACAATAATACTGAGATTGTCTTACATATTATAGGGTAGGCTTAGGCTATAGTTGTGTATTGCACTGTTATGGCTCAAGGTTCCAGGGTTGTATGTTCACATGCATTACAGCTGTTGCAATATTGCTGGTAGGCAGTGAAAGTCTTGTATTTATAGCTTCCTGAACATTGTGGATGGATGAAATGATAGTCTGTCAGCCGTAGCTGAGTGGTTAGAGAGGTCGCCTGGGAAACACAAGGTCTGGTACCGGCGTGAACATCTAGTAGCTATATTTGCTGTTTTACATTTATTATTACAGGTTTTTGTAAAGGACAGGGTAATGTAGTCTGTATTGTTGACATTATAAGATTTATTTTTCGCACTTGGAGTCCCATAAGGTCAGGCCAAGAGTTTCGATTTCACAGTTATTTTGGTGGCCAAAAAGATAGACCTCAAATATGTATTTTCTCCGATTCGCTATAGCAGCGGCTGCTGTTTAGCTATACAAAGTCCTTGCTTTTATGAATGACATGTCTGACTTTGACTTGTATGTGTAAAGACAAACACAGAAAAACCCAAACTCATAAATACATACAACTCATAAATACGATCTTTGAGGCATACTGTACCTTGGCGTAGACACCAGGGTGGTCCCTCTCAGCACAACCGTATCCCCAGGACACAACTCCCTGCAGCTCACCGTTACACACAACGGGGCCACCAGAGTCACCCTGAGAGGAGACACGTGAAAATTAGCCACAGTGGGACGATGATTAGATATCTAAATGATGAACAATGATGACAGAGGTACCTTATTATTATGTTAATTACATACCTGGCAAGAGTCCTTGCCTCCCTCCAGGTAACCAGCGCAGAACATGGCTTCGGTGATCATGCCAGGGTAGGAGTTGTCACAGTCCTCGTGAGAGAGGATGGGAAGGTCCAGGCACTGCAGCTTGTCACCGCTAACAGCTGCGAGTCAAACAACGGGTAAAGATGCAACATTTCACTATAATTGTTAATTGTGGTACTTACCACTAATCATGATGATAGGTTCATTAATTAATCAATGTGGAAGCATGTTTATTATGCATTATAGTCAGGTGTTTGTTTGTTTTCTTGTTATGTGTCTATTATTGATGTACTTTTCTGTTATGTCTGATAAAATCAATACAAATGTGTATATACATATGTTTTTCAATCTTCTTCAAAAAATCCTGAACCATTTTCTGGAAATTATATATATTTTTTAGATTTGCCTCCCAGAAGGATGATTTACTCACAGCTCATGGTGTTGCCCCAGCCAGAGACTAAGCACATGGTGCCAGCGGCAGCGCAGGAAGTGGGCAGAGCCACAGCCTGCACAAACTCGTTGAGGGTGGCGGGCGTGCTCAGCTTGATCAGCATGATGTCATTGTTGATGTTGTAGGAGCTGTATTTGGGGTGACGGATGACACGAGAGGAGGAGATGAACTGCTCGGTATTCTCGGTGACCCTGATGTGGTGCTCGCCAAGACGAACCTGAACGCGGCTGGAAAAGAAAGATGGGTATGGGTTAAATTAGCTTGGAGATACAGGAAAGAAGGCTCCTGTGGAACTTGATCTTAAGCCATATGTGGAACAGTATAACTTCTCACAGTGGCTCCCATAAATGTCCCTAACAAGGTAAAATAAGAAAAATACAGGTAGAGGGAAGGGTCTCTGTAGCTATAAACACCAGCACACACTTCAGGTGGGTCATGAGTAATGATTGAGAGAGATTATTTTTTAATGAGTCTATTCATAGTTTTTTTGATAATCTTACTAATATCTTTAATACTGTCAAAAATGTTTTACGGGTTGTCTTACGACTTGTAGCAGTGAGCAGCAGACACAACCCAGTTCTCGTTGACCAGGGAGCCACCACAGAAGTGGTAGCCAGAGTTCAGAGACACCGTATGGGGCTGGGAGTGTGCCTCACACTCATATCCTCCAACGATCTTGTCCTCCTCCGCAACTACAAACACACACAGGGAATCAGTTTAAATAAGATTGAACACTTTCAAGTTTTGCATGAATTAAAAAGCATTAGTTTTCAATGCTATATATCCTTCCCTCAATCTTCCCATTGAAGTGGAAGTTTAGGTTTTCATTTGAATTGTTTGTGTTTGGCCAAAAGTAAAATAAGTGTTGCACCACAATTTAAGTATTTCAGCCAATTGGGTAAACTCTGACCACTAAGAAATCCATGTGTGGACAAAGCTCTAAGTGGGCGTCCAGCACATGCATAACGGAACAGTATACTCAGCGAGATTATTATAGTTTTGAATTTTTATCGTTATTTCATTTTGACTTCATGTTTTCTTTTCAGTTAGTTTTAATATTTTTTGTAATATGGGCTAGTCAGGGGCAAGATTCAAAAAGCCCAGAAAAATTGTGAAAATCTCCAAACTCACAACACGGTTCATCGTGACACATTGTGAGCTTGTAGATCAGCTATTTTCCTTATTTTCAAAGAAAAATATTGGATAATTACAAAGACCAAAACGAAGGATATATGATTTTAGTTGTATTAGTTAGTTTTGTAAACACACAATGCCGTTTCAGTTTTGTTTTTGTAAAGCCTTGTTTTAGTTTTTATTTCAATTAACTAATATGTTTTAGTTTTGTTTTAAATTAAATGTTTTGTTATTTCAATAGTTTTAGTTAACTACATAACCCTCATACTCACAAGCGGCTCCGATGAGCAGAATGAAGACCAGAGAAATCATGGTTGCTGTGTGATCCTGTCGATGAGAGAACTTCACCTGGACCCCTGGTTTATATACACAGTCAGGTGAGCTGCCCTGTTCTCCAGCTGTCCTCATAGACCATATTCACACGTTGTTAATGAAATACCACCCGTTGCCACCCTGTTTTTTCAATGCAAAATGCCAACATGGCCACCGTGTGAATATGGTCTATAGTTTAGCAGAGAGCCAATCACCTGCAGGATGCTGAAGTTAGATCTTTTATTCCCAGAATGATGTGAAATCAAATGAAAATGAGATGCTGATCTCAAGGGGCTATCCCTTCAATAAAAATCTGAAATCCAAAAACAGTCAGTGATGTTCAGGTTTTTGTTTTATCCTTGTAGACTAGAGGTTTCATCACGCCAAATTAATAGACTGGATCCAAGGGTCAGATGTACTCGACCGAGCAGCACCAGCCCCACTGTCAAATGCTTTAAAAAAAGCAATTTTAGCAAGCGATAATTTCCAGTCCAACTAGAGCCTAAAAACAGGCCAATCCACCCAAAAACTGCCCAAAACGTATATTGCTATAAAACCATATGACTTACAGTATGCAATCTGCACCTACAGGACACAAGTAAAGTAGGGCAACTTGGAATCCTCAGAAAACAATTCCATTGATAACAGCAATAACAATAAGGACAATATGCAAATAAACACCAACAAACGCATACAATCCAGTTCAGTAAATGTGACTTAATTCATAAATAGCATTAGGGGCTAAACAAGGAACTTATGTCTCTCTCTTTCTCGCTCTCATTTACACACCCATGCACGCACACACAAGCACGCCACACGCACACTTTTACAGCTCTACAAGCCATTGGAGAACAACACCACAGTGTTCTTCTACGATGTGTTCTTCTAAGAATATAAAATGTATTGCTTTTGTGGGCCACAAATGTAAATAATAATATCTACATATTTCATAATCTACCTTGTTGAACGTAGATGTGTGTGTGTGTGTGTGTGTGTGTGTGTGTGTGTGTGTGTGTGTGTGTGTGTGTGTGTGTGTGTGTGTGTGTGTGTGTGTGTGTGTGTGTGTGTGTGTGTGTGTGTGTGTGTGGACCTTACATGACTCAAGTTAAAATAGTCAGCTTATCTAGTTTTAGGGGATAGTGCTGGTGGAAAAATAAACTGTATTTTTAATGAAATATTATCTAATCTTATCTTCCTCTGGTGTCAGTCAGAACAGGTTCTTTGGACATTCAGGGACACCTCTATATTTAGATTAGAACTATGTGAAATCTTTGACAAACAGATGGCTAGTTCTCATACAGTACAGCATGGAAATATTTGTGAAGCTGAAGTTTAAGTATTAGTATACACCATACAGTAGAATTTAAACACTACAGTACACTGTATTAGATATAGACTTCATTTTTTACAGTCTTAACAACACTGGATAACATTGTTCAAATATCACATACCACAAAAAAAGATTAAGGAACAATATATGTACTGTGGTATTGTAAACTGCAACAACATTTGTTGCAGTAATCTCGCACACTGTGTTACTGTTATTTCTGTTCTAACATGTAAATTGGGGAGTGTAAACATTACAGTATAGTAAAATTCCATCTGTAATGACCCAGGCCAAGGGCCAGTCGAGATGTACCTTTAACACATTATTTACATTGGTTAGGTAGTTGTCCACTTCTGTCACTTAACCACTTAAATCATATACTGAATTGAAAAATTCCATATCTCAGTAATGTATTAAAATATAAACATTTTACACATATATATATTTTTTGTTTTAAGCTCAGAACAAGATGTCCGTGTCCCACCTGCCCCTACCCACTGTCCAAACTGTCAACTGCAGAATTTTGGGGAAATGCACTCCTTGTAGCTACATTTAACAGCTTGACAAATTGTTAGCAGAGGCCTGTATCTGTTCAGGGATCATATAATCGTCATTATTGTTCAAGTAGTCTGTAAGTAATGGGAGGTTATTTTGTGTCGATACAAAAGTGTCCCAAGCGTACCCACTCCCCCCTACTTGCTTTTGCTCCATTTCCAAGTACTGGCATAATCTTTTGTAATAACACTTAAAGTCTCTCTGTAGTCTATGAATGCTGGAATTATGTTTATCTTTTCAAATGCTCTGAGATGTATAATTATTCACTCCAACAGACCCAAAACAATACAAGTCCGCTTCAAATCAAAGCCTCATAATGATGCCATTCATTTGAGGCTGAATTTAAACCATTCCCAATCCTAGTGGAAGCTTTCGGCACATTTGATTTAGAGATTAGAGAAAGCAGGGAATTGGAGAAAAGAAAATTAGAAAAGCGGCTTTGCTGGGTGTTTATACATTTCAATTAATACGTCCATTGATAGAGGCCAGGCTGTGTGGTCAGGTTGGAGGGCTGGGTCCTCAAGTGCTACTTCAAATTCACACACAAATGTTTAGAAGGATTGGAGCTCCGATACGGGGTTTCTTTTTAGCATCTCAGAGCCTGAGATCAGTGGAGGTTCAAAAACAGGTTTTCCATGAACCCATGCACATTTTTAAAACGTTTTTCTCTTGGTACAAACCCACATATGCTCTTTTGTAGATGGTAAATGGTGCATTTCATATAGCCTTTATCCAAAGCGCTTTACAATGATTAGATGGTATATTATGCTAAACTGCCAGGTTGTGTTCTGCTTATAACTATAGGCAGCGGTTCCAGTAGGAGACACAAAGGAGACTCTTATGTCTCCTACCGCGACCGCTGCCGGTCATCAAATTATTGGCTTAGGAATGCGACAAAAACTAAAAAGTATCCATTAATTCAAGTCTCCATGGAGTGACTAATCGGTAGAAAAAAAGTAATTTTGGGGTGAACTATCCCTTTAAGGGGAGCTTGTGGCATCAATTATATAATAGAACCGTCCAGTTAAAAACCTTTACTTGTTGAAGCTACTAAATTTTGATAATTAGTTAGACGTCAATATGACATAGGTTGAGCCAAACAATGTGGCAATTGTTGTATGGGAGGTTAGTGGTCACAGAACAGGATAGATTTTACTGCTCAGCTCTCCTTCAACAGTGACCATGGAAATGCCCTTGAGCAAGGCATGTACTGTAACCCTCAAATGCTCCATTCAAGCTTCTCAGGGGTCAAAAGATGGCATGACTCATAGTAGGTATGGCATACACCATAAGTGTGTGTGCTAGCCAGCAGCCACTTACTTACTTACTGTACTTAGGCTCATCGCTCCCAGTGGAGCATAGGCCATCTACGACTCTTCTCCATCCAACATGGCTTTGGGCTGTCCTTTCTGCCTCCCCCCAGTTCGTTCCCTGTATCTTGAGCTCTGCCTCAGTGTCCCGCCTCCAGATGTTCTTAGGCCGCCCTCTCTTCCACGTCAGGGCCTGGCGTCAGTGGCGTGTAGTACTGGTTGCTTGCCGGTTTTCCTCAAAGTGTGCCGTATCCATCCCCACTTTATCTCAGGATCTGTTTCTCTTCTGGTTCCTGTGGCCCTCTCAGCCATTGCTGGCCACTGCTGGTGGAGAAACCTTAGAGTCAGATCTAAAACTTTTATAATATATATATTTTTAATACTTTTATAAGTATCTATCACACAACAGCATTGCTTGCCTAAATCTTCTTGAAGATCAGTTATTTTAGGCAAGCAAAACTGTAGTTCTATGGAGTATAAATTAGGCTTTAATAGTTCAAATAAGACTATTCATTCACACACACACACACACACACACACACACACACACACACACACACACACACACACACACACACACACACACACACACACACACACACACACACACACACACACACACACACACACACACAAGTGTTGTAGTTCTGTGAAGTTTCTTGCTATAAAAATGATTACTCAGTGACCTCTAGTGGCTTTGTATTATTCCTGCTGCCTAACATAGAACTTCGTAACAGCAAAATGGCAAATATATAAAAAATATATATTGCTACATTCTTTTCATGGAGAAACAGAAAAAGTGTGTGTTTGTGGGGGGGGGGGGGGGGGGGGGGGCAGAGCTAGAGCTATGCAATGAAAGCAGTAGAATTTCCTAAAGGCTTCAATATTACATGGTCACAGCATCTGTTAGAAATGCAATTCTCAATGTAGGAGGCAGACATTTTATTCTATAACTATTTACTTTAATATATATTATATCAATATGTTCAGTAACATGGGTCTCCCTGTCTTTCCAGCTCTTTATAACAGAAAATACATATTCAGGTGGGTCGCCAAATAATTTCAGCCAATCAGGAGAGTACCCAATTATCGGCTTCAATTGTATTGTGTAACTGTTCCAGTTGCAATTTTGTCAGCTCATTGCTTGAACATCACATGTTTATCCTGTATCCTGTGTGAGCTCTCTCCTGATAAAAGTGGTATCCCGATTCCCGATCTAGAAATGCATTTTCTGTCCACTGAAGAGCTGTCCAACACTCTATAACAATTATTACTATCAGAATATAGAGCTATTTTACACTTATTTTAACAAAACAATATCACTTTCCTTTTCCTACCTTTAGGTAACAGTTGGTTTAGAGGTAGGCCCACAAAGGCATGTTATTTATGCCCAGTGTTTTTCTGTTAATAGTTGTCCAATCTGTTTACAAAAAGATTTTTATTAATCACTTAACACCATGGATAACCGGAGTCACTCAAGGCTTATTACTAGTGTTTTTTCCCGTTTTCTGTTAATGTGGGGAAAGCTTTTGCTGAAAATAGCCGATCGACAAGCTTGTAGATCTGTTATTTTCAGCGAAAGCTTTCCCCACAATACGGATGCTGGGGTTTACGTGGTTACGATTCTGTCTTATTTTGAAAAACACGTACCGGAAGTCGGAGGCCGGTAGCAGAGGGCGTCCCTTGCCAAAAAGAACAGATCTACAAGTTAACAACGCGTCGCACTACCACCCGATCGTGACGCGTCGGTAGTTTGTAGATCTGTTCTTTTTGTCATTCGCGACTACGGAAGCCCAAAAAGGTCACAGCTTATTTTCTGTGCCAAAAAAGACAACACAAAACAAAACGGGGGCTGTTATTATTATTTAGACGGTATTTTGCATCATTACGCGAACAGCAAACAAGACTGCGTTGTCTTTATCTACCGACAGTTGATGAGCCTTGTCAAAAAAACAGAGAGATAGATGATCTGCTGCCTGGTAAGGATGGTGCGATGCAGGAGAGCATCTAGCCCCTTTCGGGACCCTGTTTACCTTGTTTTGTATTTGGGAAGACGGTAACCAGGGTCCCTTGACGCTCAAAGCACTCTCTCTCATATTCGCGGGTACCACTGTCTCGTCTCGGGCTAATAGCTCGTCGCTGGGAAGTTGCAGAGATTTCTCAAAGGTACCAAAAAGAGCAATACTAAACCGCGGTTAATCTGCATTAATGCGCTCGGATCGGCGCTGCCGTTTAACATTTTTAATCATTTAGTAAAGCTAAATTTCCTCTCTCAAACAATGCTCCACTTCCCATGTCCCGCCTCCCCGCGTTGTGACTGACAAGCTGCGCGTCCTACGCATAACTCTATGGTCCTACGGTACTGCCTCTGATTGGCGAGCTCCTACATGCTTGCATGACAATCACAACGCGGGGAGGCGGGACATGGGAAGTGGAGCATTGTTTGAGAGAGGAAATTTAGCTTTACTAAATGATTAAAAATGTTAAACGGCAGCGCCGATCCGAGCGCATTAATGCAGATTAACCGCGGTTTAGTATTGCTCTTTTTGGTACCTTTGAGAAATCTCTGCAACTTCCCAGCGACGAGCTATTAGCCCGAGACGAGACAGTGGTACCCGCGAATATGAGAGAGAGTGCTTTGAGCGTCAAGGGACCCTGGTTACCGTCTTCCCAAATACAAAACAAGGTAAACAGGGTCCCGAAAGGGGCTAGAGAGCATCCACAGTAGCTTATGTTATGTAGGTTATGTTGGCTACAGTAGGTTATGTTGGATTATGTCAGTGGTTTTCAACCTTTTTCATATCAAGGTCCATTATTTATTCGGCATTTGAGTCACAGACCACCATTTGATGAGATTTAGACTCTCAGACCCAAGACTTACAGTAATAGAATTTGTTGTCGTAAGATGTTGTCCACAATTCCATGCTGTATTGATGTGGTACCAATAGGAGAGATAACAGGCAAACGTTGATCAAAATAACACTGAAACCCCTCAAGGACCACTGGATTATGCAGTTATCATGTCGTCACTTACAAGGCAATATGGATCAGGTAGCCTTGGACCAAGACCGTCAGAGATTTATTTGATTGAGTCTGACATTTGTGTACGTCAGACTATGAAATAATTCTCTGGTCCAATCCAAGGTTATGCAGATCAGGATAAGGAAGAACTCACCCTCTCTGTAAAATGATGTTTCCCAGGAGGTTTTGTTTAGGTCTTTAGAGTAATTATTGTCCTAATAATGTCGTTTGCACATAGACTCCAGTTAAGAGCAGACAGGCCATGTGTAGCGACAAAGCTGTCATGTATGCATAGGAATACTGTTGAGGGGCTAATAAATTATAGAATATTATGATTTAATTTAATTCTTTAAGTCTGTTAGTCCATTGTCTTAAAACTAAAAATTATTCTTATACATATACGTAATAATCAAGCAGGAGCATTGGAATGTCTATCAAATCTTATCTCAACTATGTATTTTTGTATGTCTTCGTATATGTGCTTATAGCTCAGTGAGAGTGGGGCCTGTGTGCATGTGTGTCTGTGAGTAAACAAAGGTGTGTGTGTGTGTGTGTGTGTGTGTGTGTGTGTGTGTGTGTGTGTGTGTGTGTGTGTGTGTGTGTGAAAAATAATGCAAGCCAGTGAGTTTGTTGAGTAAAAGATTGCAAGAGTTTAATGTACGTTTGTGTTTGTGAGCATGTCAGGAGGATGTCACCAAGGTGCCACTGGTCTGCAGGTTGGCGGCGGCTGCGATGCTACTGAATTGAATCCATGAGGATGGCCCTTAGGAGCAGGGCCCAGCCCTCTCCTCTGCCCCAGCCCTACAGCCAAGGTCAGTACATTGGACTGGACATTAGTGGGAGTCAGCAAAGCTGGCATGATCAGCTAGTTTGTAAACTGACAGGTTGGCGGTGCCATAGGTTGATACTCCCCTGTTCACGTATATCTATGACGACACAAATCCATTGACACGACTTAGTAAATGCATCACTTCCTAATGTTAAATCCCACACATCAGACCAGGTACATGGATATTTTGGCATTGACAATTCAATGGAAAAGCACCACGCTCTATGAAAAGCAGTGGGAAAGAAGGAATCAATATGAATCACATAAGGAGTTTACCAAAACATGTTTCCTGCCTAGAGTATGTGGGTAGTAGTAGTACTCAACTTATAATGAGCTATTTGTCATACATTGTAGATTAGTTAGGCCCTAAAACTATGAATTAATGAATGGCATGTTGAAAACAACACTGAATATGTACATTTCCTCTTAATGTTCGTGGAATCCTTATCCTTAAAGAACATTACAAGCATCCTTCATATCTTTAATGTACCATGAAAGTAACCACGGCCCAATGGCACTTCATCGTGTCCCTGGGCTGCAGTGATTAAGAAATGTTCAGAAATGTTTAAACATTTTCACACATTTTTTAAAGTATGAAATTATTACGGAAATTGGGCCATAGCACTTTATTTATTTTGCTTATTCGTACCGGTCATTGTCAGTCACTTCTTTTATGTCAAATCCGCTCTGTGCAATTTTTGTTTACCAAGCCTAAATGGCAAACAAATGTAATAATCGCAATTATTTGTATGACAGCTAATCGTCAATTAGACGATTAGTCTAAGGTCATGGTCATTACAGCCCTTCATGAGGGCATGTGCTGCAACATAAAATGAGAGACTCACAGTTCTCATCATATGCTTTCAGCATCAGAGGACGAGGAGCCTGAGGCAGACTATGGGTCCCAGAAGAACCAGGATAAAGTGTCGGTGAGTGTGGATGAGCTGAGCTCTGACCCCTCCCAGGCCTTCACTTACTACAACATCAACCACAACCGCTTCCAGCCTCCGGCTGTTCATATGTGAGTAAGCACACACAGCACTAAAGCTACACTATGTAACGTTTTTTTGGTGAATAAAATGTTACTTTGACTAGTCTGTATGATGGCGGGGGTTGTATTTGGCCTCCCTGCTCTTCTATTGATACATTTTTGTCCTGTATCCATCTCTTCCTGTCTTTGTCCCTTCCCTCCTCAGGGTGGAGCCACTGGACCATGAATCCCCCAAACCTCCAGGCCACACACGCTTTGTGTGCATGTCAGACACCCACTCCAGAACAGACGGGATCCCCATGCCGTACGGAGACGTTCTGTTGCACAGTGGAGACTTCACAGAGCTGGGCCTGCCCGCTGAAGTCCGCAAGTTCAACGACTGGCTAGGTAACGCACACACGCACGCACGCACGCACACACGTACAGCATACATTCATTGTTATTAATTATTTTATAATTCTATGCTGTATTAAAGTATCCATTTACACATACTTTTTTTTAATATAAACAATGAAGTATTGATTACACCACTCAATCTCCTCTCTTAGCGTCATGTCTTTGTTTTGTCTTTTTTTTATTTGTATTTTCTGCTCAGAATGTTCTTTGATGTTTTTTTTGTTGTCTATTTTCTTATGTTTTTTGTTTTGTTTTAGTTTTTAGACATTAATACATTCTAATTGTAATGTAAACGGTGAGGTTCTCTTATAAGGCCTCCTAGGGGTTCTTACCTCACCAGCACAACAATATTCTGTCATCTTTCCTAGGAAAGAAGTAGTATACTATGTATATGTATATGTCTCCTGTTGTGCAAATCAATAAATCCTCTCCTCTCCTCTTCTGTCTCTCTCCTCCAAGCTTTCCATATGATTCCAGCTCAGTGTGCAATAACATCAGGCCAAAACGTCTTCTTTTCCTTTCCTGACTAACTTCTCATTAATCTGTCCTCTCCTCTCCCTCTCTCCTGTTAGGAAGCCTTCCCTATGAATCTAAGATCGTCATAGCAGGAAACCACGAGTTGACCTTTGACCCGTCCTTCCTGTGTGAACTGGTGCGCCAGGACTATTACCGCTTCCCCTCAGTGTCCAAGCTGCAGCCCGCCGACTTCGACGAGGCCAAGGGTCTGCTGACCAACTGCGTGTATCTGCAGGACTCTGAGATCACCGTCAGAGGGTTCCGAATATATGGCACACCCTGGTGAGACATGGCTATCCCCTCAGAGCCGATTCATTGGTCGTAGTTAGTCTCGCGAGCCTGACTCTTGCCTCCCACCATTTTTAGCGGCACTAGCCGCTCTATACCTTTAGGTATAGAGCGGATCCTGCTCTATACCTGACTTTGTCCATGTTCACCGTCAACGCTCTGATTGGTCAGACCCGTCAACGCTCTGATTGGTCAGACCCGTCAACGCTCTGATTGGTCAGACCCGTCAACGCTCTGATTGGTCAGACCCGTCAACAAAGTGATTGGTCAAGCTTCACGTGACATGGCTATAAACACATTATAAACACATATCGATGACAAAATGTATCAAAGGCGCCGCTACCTTCACACAGGGTGTGATTTTTCAAATACATACAGTCTGGAGCACGGAAGCGCTGAAAATGATCAACGGTAAAGCGGATGTCCCCCCCCCCCCGGCTTCCGTCTCGTCTTTGTGGTCGCATACATGCATCCTACTGTAAATCAAATTATTCAAAGCATATGATAGCTTTGTGCTTAGCAGAAATGAAAATATATATTTTGAAAATATTTTAAAATATATTTTCGTGAACGGAAATGACGAACAGATGACAGCTTCCTTTCTCGACTTTCAGGAGGTGTAGTTCCAGAGTATTTGGAGATTGAATAGTAGTCTGGCCACGGGAGACTTGGTCGTGGTCGACCAAGGGGGTTGGCTCTTGAATACTAGATACTGTATCTATATATATAATAACCTTATAATTCTGACAGTATATAACTGATTGTATGCAGCACAATCAATTTGACAGATTGCCTGCTAACTGATTAGTAGACACATTCCTATGAGTGTTAATACAAATGTTAATAGACCAAATACATTCTTGACCAGGCTGTTTTTGTTACAAGATGTTGTTATCCATGCTTAGCATTTCATAGTCTGTTATCAGCGTCAGAAATCTATAAGTTGATGACCATGTCCATTTGTTACCATTTGTACACTGTTGGAGCTACAGACCTGCAAGTGTCAGTTTGGTTTCTATCACTGCAGCATGCCACACTGGTCGTTATTTCCATATTACTTTCACTTCCTGTAGCTACCAGATCATTCTAGCGCCCTCTAATTCATTACAAAAACAAACACTAGCATCAACGAGGGATACCATTTTCATTTAAAGCCGGTGTTTCCGGACCTGCATGCAATAAATACACAAAAGAATGGAAATGATATAATCTAAGATGGTTCTGCGCGAGGTATTTCCTTGCCACTGTCGCCAGATGATTGCTGAGGGGGGAGACGATGGGTCTCTCAGCTCTATAAAGTATTTTGAGACAACTTGTTTTGATTTGGCATTATAATAACATTGAATTCATTTGAATTAAACTGATCACACACTCAATCTCTGCCTCTCTCCCATACGCCCCCCCCCCTTCCCCCCATCAGGACTCCGTGGTATAATGGCTGGGCCTTCAACCTCCCCAGAGGACAACCTTTGTTGGAAAAGTGGGACCTCATACCTGATGGAATTGACATCCTGCTCACACACACACCTCCTCTGGGTAGAACACACACACACACACACACACACACACACACACACACACACACACACACACACACACACACACACACACACACACACAACACGATAATCTTTTAATTTGTTTTTTTTATATCTTGTGTGTGTGTGTGTGTGTGTGTGTGTGTGTGTGTGTGTGTTGTGTGTGTGTGTGTATTAGGCTTCAGGGACTGGGTCCCCAGGGATCTGAAGCGTGTGGGTTGCATTGATCTGCTAAACACACTGCAGCGAAGAGTACAACCAAAACTCCACACCTTTGGAGGGGTGCACGAGGGTAGGACGCACACTTAAGGGCCATTCACACTGAGCAGAGTTCACACCAGGGATGCGGAAAGGGGGGTGCTGAGGGTGCTGCAGCACCCCTGGTGGTGTGGAAGAGAAAGAAAAAAATAGAAAAACATTTTAATTTTTTTTAAGATTATTTTTTTTTGTAAATTAAACAAATATATATAATTTTAAAGTCTATATACACACTTATATATTAAAACAATGATGTATTTAACTACAGTATGGGGAATACAATATTTGTTGGAAAAGGTGAAAAAATCGCGGGACACGTGTGAAAAAAAATCAAGTTCCCCGCCAAGCCCAGCACTCCTTGGCATAAATGACTTCCAGCGTCCCTGGTTCACACCAACTATAAAAAAAATACAATGGTGAACGATATAGTTATAGTTATAGTGCTCAGTGTGAATGGCCCTTTACACACCGACTCACACCTCCTGTCTTTCACTCTGTTGCAGCCATTTCATCTCATGATGTTAATATGAACTGTTTGTCTGCTTGTCTGAGGGTCCTATGTCCGTCCGTCTCTTCATTTCCAGGTTATGGTATAATGACTGACAGTTGTACCACCTACATCAACTCATGTACCTGTACAGCAGGGTACATGCCCATGAACCCGCCGCTGGTGTTTGACCTGCCCAACCCCACGTAAGAAGAGGAAGCACTGAATACATTTAAAGGATATACCGTTGGGCTTTTCCTCCAGAATTCCTCAAACTATCCCTTAAAGGGAAAACAACTACCGTTCCATCTGTTTTTAAATTATTACATGGTGAGTTTTAATGGATAAAGGACCTTTTTAAAAATCTAAATAATAATATCTGTCAAACAAGGATTGTGACGTTTTGACTGTGGAACTGTGATAAAGATCCTTATGGAAACCCTACAAACTCTGTAATTTAATGGTCTGCAGTAAGTGGACAGGAAATTAAATCGCACAACGGTGGTTAATTCAAGACCCGTCCCAAATGAACATGTCCGTCCTCTTTGCCTGCTTGATGACCCTCAAATGTAAAATGATTCGTTCTCTTGATTACTTGGCACAGGCATTCTTATCACCATGTGTATAATTTGTTTGAGTGAAGAGGTAAATTAAGTGACTTAGTGGATGGAGGAAGATTGAATTTAAAATGTATAGACTTAAGACTTTTTTCCTTAGCTTACACATACCCGCAAGCCAACAGTCTTCCTAAAACCAATATTTAGTGTTTTGTTTGTGAAATGAACTGTGTTTTTTATAATTCTCATTTTGTACTGGTGGATGGATTTAATTTTAGGCAAACACAGGAGAAGGAGCGCACACCAGTATTGAAGAGGTGCTGACCACGGTAAAAATATAACTTATAAAAAAGGAGGAGGCCGCACAGCTCGTTGCCTTGATGCAAAATAGATTTATTAAAATGCAGAAACAAACGTTTCGACTGGATAGTCTTGAAGTTTAGCAAGTGAACAGAAACGAGTGGAATTGAAGTATCAACATTCCTGTGGGTGCAGTTCATTTATGGATGATGAAGAATGAGTTAACATTATAGCTTTTTGCTAGTTTTTGCCAAATATCTAAACAAGCAAAAAGCCTTCTCATGCTTTGAAGACTTCTCATGCTTTAACCACATAAGCCATATTTTATACTTCAGCTAAGCTCACAACAAACAATACAAGCTCACAACACCTTGTATTGCAACACCTTGTGAGCTTGTCGATCTATACGACATGTTGTGAACTTGTAGATTGGCTATTTTAAAAAATATATGTTTTTTAACACTCACCAGGTTACTTTTTTTTTTAAATAATTGATTACGTTATATTTGATAATCTGTATTCAGATGATAGTTTGTTGACATGAAATCGGGATGTTTGAATCATGCTTTCTCTCTATCCAAACATTCTATCCTATCTATTGACAAACATTTAGAATTTCAATGAGGTTCAGATTGCTGTAAAGCTTCATTCATACTCCCTCGTAGGACAGTATCGCTTCCAACAAGAACTGAAGTACAAGCTAATCACATCACATCATTGTTATCTTGTAAATGAGTTCTTGCCAGCAAGTGGCACTGTCGTCCTTCTTCTAAGTATACATTAGGCTTAAAGGGATATTTCACTTTCAAACATGTTTGGGGTAATTTTAATGTCTACTCTGGCTTTTGTGATCACCCCGGACAGTTTATAAGTTGCTTGATTCAGTATTTAGATATTTGATATTCATTTGATCAGACACACCCCCCTATACAAACCCATTGTAACTTCAAACTCCATTTACCTGCCATTCACGGTTATAACCGTGAATAAAGATCCAACCCGTTATCTGCCAATCACGGTTATTATTATTTATTTACGCCCAGAACCCAAGATAACGTGATCCGAAGATTTACTGCTCCATTCACTTCTTGGTTAACTTATTACTTTAAAATCCTGTATCTCAGCTCCTGTGTACTTTTTTGTTGTTGTGATGTTTCTTTGCTGAAACATGTTATTTGTAACTGAGCATAACAAGCTAATGCTAAGCTAACGTGCTAAGCTAACGTTTTTGTGGAAGCACAGTGAAGCCCTCTGTGATTAGCGACCATCAGGGGGGGTGCAGTACGTTAGTCCGACAGCGCATTCCTCCGACAGCGCAGCGCTCCGACGTTTCCAATACTAAACCCGAACCAAACCCGCACCCTAACCCTAACCGCACGCGGATGCCACATAGTCGGAGAAAAGGTCTGTCGGATTAACGCATGCCTCCCATCAGGGGATCGATCATACTGGAGATAAATATTCTGTGGTTCTTGAAAAAATTGTCAGAATGCTTAAAAATACTGTCAGGGAAGGGGTCTGACAGCATTAAAAAGCCCCCGGCAGGGAATGTGTTAACCTTGAGAAAGATAGTCCTTCTAATACATGAATATCAAATATCTAAATACTGAATCAAACAACTTCAAAACTGTCTAGGGTGCTCACAAAAGCTAGAGTAGACGTTAAATTAGGAACTTTATTTTGCTTTAATTCATTTGGGCAGATTGCAATACATCTAGCTGAGTGTATTCGTGCCCCCTGCAGGATGTCCCCTGCTGATGTTGGTGACTCATGGCCTTTCCTCCAGCACCAACATTTCCAGTTGTGTGTAATGAACAGCACAGCCTCTACTCTAGACTTTGCTAGCAGAGCTTAACACACGCACAGATAAATTAGCCTAATGTACGTAGACTGAACTAGAAAAGTGTGCTCTTCTGAGCGCAGGTCTCTGCCAGGCCGGGTTGCCTACCCATGTGCCTGCAAACTTTGGAAGGCAGTAATAGCCAGTTGGAATGGGATCTAAAAATCTGACTCATACAGTACATCTTGATCAAATTACCCCAGATATATAGATAGAAATGTACCGATTTGTGTGAGTTTTGGACAAAATCTAAAGTAAAAAGTGTGTTTTGAAAACAAATGGTAGAAATGTTATCTGGCACAAACAGGGTCTATACCTTGGATCCAGGGGGGAAAAGATGTTGATCTTACGACCTACGGTTCAATAGTTATAGGCCAAAACATGAAGTGGACTGTTGAAGCACCACCATGAGGAGATTTGAAGAATTTGGGATGGAGGTTCTTCCTCGGCTTAGTGGGAATGTGTGTGCAAAGTTTCCCAGCAATCGGGCGCTGCATTTATGATGTGTGGCATTTTATGCAAAACAGACCACCCCCACAAACTTTGGAAGAAAATCATTGTCAATCGTAATGGAATATAAGAAATGTGACAGATACGTCTTGATCACATAACTACAGAGATAATGTATACCAATGTCTGTAGGAGTAGTAATAAAGAATGTGCTTGGCAAAATTCTGTCTCATAGTTGAGCTATGACTGGCCGATTTGGGGGGAACAATCGGTAGAGATTCTTCCTTGGCCTGCTGGGAGTGTGTGTGCAAAGTTTCCCGCCGATCGGTCCAACAGTGCTAGCATGTCATGCAAAACGGGCCCTCCAGCATACTTTGAAAGCCAATCGTAGTCAATGGGAATAGAATCCGAAAAATTTGTCAGATACTGTACATCTTGATCACATGACTACAGAGATAATGTGTACCAATTTGAGTGATGTTTGGACAAAATCGGTAGGAGTAGTAGCAAAAACTGTTTTGAGAAAACGCGGAAATGGGTGTGGCTTATTTGGTGAGTTCTGTAATGATCCAAGGGGAAAATATATTTTGATTGTATGACCTACGTTTCAAGAGTTATGGGAATGCCGTGAAACAAAGTTTCAATGCCGTGAAACAAAGTTTCACGGCAATCGGATACTGCGTTCATGATTTGAGGCATTTTGTTCAAAACGGGCCACACCTGCAAACTTTGGAAACCAATCTTAGCCAATCTGAAAGGAATATGAAAAATTCGTCTTGATCACATGACTATTGAGATAGATGTGTACCGATTTGCATGATATTTGGACAAAATCTGTAAGAGTAATATTAAAAACAGGCCAATGTGAAAAGTTGTGGGGCCAATGTTGGCCAGAGGTTCTGCTCTGGCGATCGATGCCGGAGATTAACAGTACACAGACAGACAAACGGACACGGACGGACGGACGGACAGGGGTGACAACATAGTCTCGGCCACACCTTCGGCCTGGCGGAGACAACTATTTAGCTTAGATTTCCATGGTGTTTTCTTTGTCTTCAGCTTTGATCCTGACGTTTTAGGACTTGAGCCTGTGGTTGGAAGGTGGCTAGTTAATAACGCGCCCACCATTTTACCTCACAGGATCAAACTGTGTGTTGTCATGGAGCCCAGGGACCACCACCACTAACTGTCCTCCAAACCAGAGTGGAAGAACTGAAGGATTCTTGGGACAAGCTCAGTGGAACAACTTGGCTGCAAGTGTCTTCAGGGTAGTTAGTCCCTTGGAATATTCTGGGACCCATGACACACCACAGTGGAACCCAAGTATTTAGTCAACTTTAACATCTATTAACCACAGGGTCTTTGGTCTTGGAGAGCCCCTGCCAGCTCTGCACCCTTTGAATCTTCCAGAACATTTCACCCAAATTCACCCTCCATTTACCCATCGTCAAAGTCTTGTTAGTTTAGGACAATTGCAGAGAATGTTGAGGAAAAATAAACACTAGTCTAGCTGGCAAAGTAGCAGCTACAGGAGTTCCGAACATAAACGTTCTTCTATCTTACCCAGCCCTCCGGTTATGCTTCGGAAACCACTGGGGACCCCAGGGATTCTGCCTCCCCAGTTACTGAAGCTCTCTGCCTGGGTGGAGGGCTGACAGACACTGGGTCTGATGATATGGATGAACTACAGAGATTACTGTACAGCAGAGACGGAGAGAGACGAGGAAAGACACAGAGCGAGGAAGATGTGATGTGATCAGGCACGAGAGTGGATATGGAGAGAGAGAGAGAGAGAGAGAGAGGGGGAGAGAGAGAGGAGGGCAGGGAATCCTAGGGAGCAAACTGCGATCTCCCATCTCTCACTGTTAGGAATGGCGTGAGTGTGTGAGAGAGTTGATAGCCGGAAGGAAATAGGGCGCGAAAGAGGGAGAGACTCAGAGAGACAGAGAGAGGGATGACCCAAAGAGAGGGGGGGGGGGAATAAAAGTTTAGTATTATAGAGAGTGAGAGCATGAAGAAGTAGAGAGGAAGCATTTTGTTTTCTGCAATGGAGTGTGGATCAGAGGAAAGCAAGCACCACCTTCATCATCATTCACATCAACACCCTGCTCACCATCAGGACCAGCAGCAAAGAAAGAAGAGGGTCAGCCACACTTTGAACAACCAGAAGAAGGTGAGTTGAGAATTTCTAGCACTTTTAAACCCGGCGTCCTTATTTTGGGCATGTAATAACAGGCTGAAGGTTGTTTTTTTTCACGATTTTCTCAATTGAATTAAATTAGTTTTTTCTTTTTTTTTACATTTTTAAAAAGGGCTTATTAAGTTGTTGAACAGTGTGTCTGTTACAGTTTGTTGTAGCAGTAGTGGTTTAGGGTTGTTAGTGATATGTTGCACAACAGACCCTTGATATTTGTATTCTTTCACTCTTGCTTGTTTTCTTTTATAAGAATATATAACTGCAATTTAAGCTTGCACAAAATAATTTCACCCACTCTTGTACCTGGTGTAAACTGTTTTAAAGTTATAGCTTTGAGAACCGTTTGCCTATTATTTAATGTTCATTCTAAACTGTATTTCTGTTGCAGCTGTGGGTTAGTTTTGGTCATTATTTGTCACCTCTGAAAGGAAATTGGGTTGTCACCTCCTCCTGTATTTGTTCTTTAGTGAGACTGTAGGCTGAACAGGGACCAGTCCAATTTGATTTGGCAAGTCGACGGCAATGTGGTGTTTGAACTGGCCTGCAAGGGCATGTGTTCCTCTGGAGGCAACATTCTTAACCACTACCCCATCAATGGGTACTTTATTTCATAGTACAGAACAGTACAGTAAAGTGAGAGCAGCGATTGTTTGAGAACCCATGATACAAAACAAATAGAACACGCACATGTGGGGCAAGGCAGAAATAATGATCAGAAAAGAGGAATAAAGTCCGTCCAGAGAGAGGGCCCATAAATGCCACAATGATGTCCCAATTCCTTTACCTATATATAGTCTTACTGTTTAAGCCACCAGAAATGCCCATAATTATGTTCAAGTGAATGCTGTAGACTCCCTCTTAAATAATGGAATTCTTATGGTGTCTTCTGGGCTAAGCATGTCTGTCTGTTATTTTAGCATGTTTAATGGATGAGCTGTAGAAGGGACAGAACTGGGGGTGGGGGCTTTCAACCACATTCTACGTGGAGGCAAATATATCTTTTAAAGGTAACATGTCTGTTTATTTATTTTATTTATTTTTTTTTAATGTTTTTTTATGGGTTTTTAACCCTATATCTAATCTAATTATTACAAGCAGAGATTGGTTTCTCCCATGTCTTGCTTTTTGATTTTTTTTTGGTTTTGATTTCCAGCATGACAGACAATCGAGGCATTTAGAAAAGGGTTTGACTGTATGTCCCCGCATAATGCAAAAGAAGTACATTTGTACATGGCAATTTTTCTTAGGAGCGCAGCACTCAGGAGTTCATTTTTATGTGTGCATCCATAGCCTCTCAAACCAGACTCATATTCAAATGATTCGTAGAGTCTGTAATTACACCCCCTGAAAGCAGCGCACAGGAAGCTGTCGCCGTTCGTCATTTCCTTTCTTGAATGTATATTTGAAAATATTGTTAAAATTATTTTATTTACATTTTTGCTAAGCAGCAACCTAGAACCTGGGACAACTGCAGATCGGCGTACCGTACCCATATGCCCAATCATGCAAAATGTCAACATTTTGTGGAGAAATACACAGAAGATTGTTTTTTTTTGCCACACTATTATTGATATACTCACACCAGCACAATGGGATTTAGTTTCTATCTTCCAGCCCTCCATACACTTTACCCATTGAACTCTATGATACTGTAGATCTGTGTCACATACCATGGTAAATGGTGCATTTATATAGCGCTTTTATCCAAAGCGCTTTACATAGATTGTGCATTACATTCACCCATTCACACACACATTCATACACGGATGGCAGAGGAAACCATGCAAGGCACCAACCTGCTCATCGGAAGCATTGAGGGGTTGAGGTTGAGGTTGCCATCCAGCTGCTCTACCGGCCACTCTACCCCTGAGCCACTGCCGCCCCGGCATAGACTGCTGTTGCTTTAGTTATTTGTAAACAACGTGATATGCGAAAAGTAAATGTCTTCATTTAACAAGACAGTTTCATCTTAGCTCTTCGGTAGACATGTTTGTAAATTGTCCCCTTTCAGTAGTTCTGCAGTCTTGCATCATTTCACTTCTTTCCTGAGCTTTAAAACTGGGAAAGCATGTGTCATTTTAGGTTTTAGCTATGTATAGCACATTGGTTGGCTATTAAAAAATAGCAGATATACAAGCTTATAGCGCGTCACTTCGTGCCGCGCTACAAGCTTGTAGATCTGCTATTTTTGAAGAAAATGTTTGCAAATCTTTGATTATATATATATATATATATATTTTTTTTTTTTAAGCGAAATATTTGAACTCAAAAACAAAACATTTTGAGATGGGGGTCCGCGGCCAAATACATATAATTTTGGGCGTCCTTGACATGAAAAGGTTTTGAGCATCAGTGATATAGCAACATACCTTTTTCAGAAAACTGTTAGGATTTTTTTTAATCGGCCTCAGGTCTTAATGGGTTAAACAAGTAAACAGAGTATCAGAGACACACAGGGTTATTTGAGTTTTTTTAGCTTTCCATTTTTTCTTTTCTGGTTACAATTGACCAGCAAAAGTGGAAAAAAGTCGGACGTAATGTTTCATTTCAGGCCTCAGGGCAATTATATGAATCTATATAACACTGCTGCAAGCACTAATGGTTTATTTGTTGAACTTTCGGTAACAAGCTTCCTCAGATGAAATCTTTTCTGTTGTGCAGATTGCCTTTTTTTGCAGGGCAATTAATGTTCTGTGGAAAAGAGAAGAGAGATGATATGACGATTTTCTGGTGGAAAAGTAGGAGACCTGTATGAAGCAGTGGCGTTCCCAGAAATTACATTTAGGGCAGGCGAGATTTTTTTCTCTACCTACCCCCTACCACCCCCCCCCCTCCGAGGGGGGGTACTCGGGGAAAAAATCTCGGGGGAAACAAGTTAACAACGCAACACTGACTACAAAACTGAAAAACGTTAATAAAAACAATATGCAAGTATAATCGATCAATCAATTATTCAGCAGTGGTCTCTTCATGTTGTAGTTTAATGGTTCAAGCTGCTCTCATACTCAGAGCCCCTTTTATGCCTGGTGAGTACAGGTGATGGCCCAGAGACCCCCACACCTGGCACCCCATGAAGATAAAATCAAACATTTGCATCACTATAGTATAGGCGACGTCGCTCTGCTGTTTGGATACGGTAGTGATTAGCTGCCCGCGTGAATGGACGAGGTCCGACGGCCACTATTCTCTTTGGATTTTTTTCACTGCCTGTTTTTCAGTCTTTTACTTTATTTTAGATTAGCTAGATTTTAGTTGGGCAGGCGGCCGCCTGCCCTGCCTCTATGGTGGGTACGCCACTGGTATGAAGTGAACCGAACTCAGGAGGGGGACAGTCTGGGAGAACAAGGACAATGTACATGAAATATGAGAGAGAGAGAGAGAGAGAGAGAAGTAGGAAGGAAGGGAGGTTTGTATGATGGATGGATGAGAGAGAGAGAGAGAGAGAGAGAGAGAGAGAGAGAGAGAGAGAGAGAGAGAGAGAGAGAGAGAGAGAGGAAACAAAGGCAAAAGAGATGAAAGGATACAGGGCGGTGGTGATGATGATGATGATGCTGATGCCAGGACTGGAACTGTGACACTGTCAGAAGACATCACTCAGTACCAGGGAAATACAGACTCGTGCAAGCACACTCACTCGCCCACTATCCCTGGTGTTGAATGAAAGTTTTCCAGTGGGACATTACAGTAACTGTGTCAGACTCTGATCTACAGCTCTAAAATATATCTTCACACTAGAGAAGATCAGATGAATGCTTTTAGTCCAGTGTTCAGTGCAGTGCAGTGTCAGTACTGCCAGTAATACTGTAGGGACTCTGGAGTCAAATAGAGCTCTAAATGAGCAAGTTCTCTGTCATAAGCTCATTCAAAATGTTTTTTTGTACACAGCTGCAGTGCAACATGACACAGCAGACAATTCAATGAAAATATTGATTATCTGGCATTTTGAGGTGTCAAGGGGAGCCGGGGAGGACTACTACAACTTGTTACTGATACTTTCTACTCACTTGTAGGCTTATCAGTATACATGTACTACTACTACTACTACTACCACCACTACTACTACCACTACTACTAGTACTACTACTAAAAAAAAGTACAGAGGAATAGGAGAGAGAGATAAAGTACAGAAGGAACAGAAGCTGTGGTACAGATAATAGCCTTGACAGAGATGGGTGAATGAGTAAAACTTAATTTATGCTCCATCACATAATGGTTCCATTTGTCACGCCGAAAATATCAGTCATTTTTGGCAAGTGACACCATATTTTCGAATAGTATAAAACAGGGCTTAAAGGTAGGGTAAGTGATATTTTTTGGTTAAAACAAAAAGTATTTTGTTAAAAGGTTAAAATACTATATTCTGATAGTAATCATTGCTATAGAGTGTTTTTGCAGTAACAGGAGTCTCCCTGTCTCTCCAGCTCTTTAATAAACAGAACATACATTTTTCGGTAGGTGTCAAAATCTCAGCCAATCAGGAGAAAGTACCCATTTTTAAGCTTAATTTGTATAGTGTTCCAGTTCAAATTTTGTCAGCTCATTTCTTAGTGTCATCACTTCCAATTTCACTTGTTTAATCTGTATCCTGATTGAGTTCTCTGTCCTGGTTGGAAAAAAATGGAAATGAAACTGAAACTGAAACGAAAATGCATTTTCTGTTTTATAAAGAGGTGGAGAGACAAGGAGACTCCTAATACTGAACAAACACTCTATAGCAATGAGTACTATCAGAATATAGAGCTATTTAACACTTATTTTAACCAAAGCAAATCACTTACCCTACCTTTAATTGGTTAATATACAGTATGTTTTTAAGTAGGCCTTCTAAACCTGTCAAATAATTATAGTGGGGGAAAAAGTAAAGATTTGCCCATGAGATGTAGTAAACACAATGTGACACTGGAGAGGACTGAGAATGGGAGGAGAGGAGGAGGAGATGAGCAGAGAGGGGGATGAAGGAGAAACAGAGAGAAGAAATGACATCATCCTGTGTGTAGTTGTAATGCTGAGTGGCACTGTGTGTGTGTGTGTGTGTGTGTGTGTGTGTGTGTGTGTGTGTGTGTGTGTGTGTGTGTGTGTGTGTGTGTGTGTGTGTGTGTGTGTGTGTGTGTGTGTGTGTGTGTGTGTGTGCGTCTGTGTCTGTGTGTGTGTGTGTGTGTGTGTGTGTGTGTGTGTGCGAGTCTCAGTGGGACTCTCTCATTGCTGGTCCTCATTCCCTTACTTACTCTGACTGCTATTTGAGAACGGGGCATCAATTTACTGTAGAACTGTTAATACATTCATTTGTGTGTGTGTGTGTGTGTGTGTGTGTGAGAGAGAGAGAGAGAGAGAGAGGTGAGAGAGAGAGGCGGGGGGCAGAGATATTCACAGTGAAACAGGTTGGCAGTGAGGAATATCAGACCCCTCAGTCCTTCCGTAGGGAATAGTGATCAATAATAGATGAGTTTTGGGGCTGTGTTGCTGTCTGATCAGAATACAGGTCAGTATGTCAGCGTTATTCAAACACTAGACTGCAGGAAAGATTATGGTCAATATGAGAAATTAAGTCAAATCCATGTTTTTTCGTAAATTAGTGGCCTACTTCATACTGTAGTGCCACCCAAAAGTAGCAAAAATACAAGCTCACAACAGGTCGTAATGTATATCACCATTTTGACATTTAAAGTGGTCATGTGTGTCTGTGGATTTTATATTGAACCAATGAAAAGTATTAGAGCTTGTGACTAAATAATAACTAGGCCTACATTGGATCCATTGGAACACAGGTTATTTTTTCCATTTCCTGAAAATTAATCGTTTTGGACATAGGCTACAAGGTTTCCACACGACAGCGATGTTATGGAAATATTATAACGGTAACATTATTGCATAATCATTTTTCTGCTCATCTCATGCAGTCTTATAGTGACATTTAACTTCGCTTGCAGAATCTATTCCAAGCAAAAATGGAAACTGCTTTGGCAGCTCACAGTGCACCAGTACGCCCACCCAGTTATTTATACCATGTTGGTATTTCTTTGATTGTGGCTTACCTGTATGTATCCTCCATTCACTTTCTGTTTAATAAATACAGGAACTAGATTTTCTTTTAAATCCAACTGCTCTTAGAATCAGTACAGACTAATACAGACTGGATAAACTCTAGCCTGGTAGTAGTCCCATATCTGTGTAGCTATCATCATGGATACAGTGCTGCCCTCTACTGTTGATTGAATATTATATCAGGCAATAAATCACATGGCTAGGAGAAGGGGATTCCTGGACATTATCTAACTGAATACTAAAGAACTTTCCATCTAAAATAACAAAAACAGGGGATTCCTATCAGGCATCGCAGAGACTGGCAGAGTATACATTGTTACACAAATAGTACAGCAAATCTAGCTGTCCAGAGAGAAGAAAAACTAAACAAAAAGCTTTGTTTTAAGCAGAACATCAATATTCCCATCCCTAGTGGACATTTTTACAGATTGGGCAAAGCAAGGGAAGTTTATTGTTGTGCAGGTTTTCTGGGTGTTCGTTCCAGATTTGTGCACACTTGTTTGGAAGAGCATTATTACTAGGCTTTAAAAAAAAGAAGAAAAAAAAGCCTACTGAGGTTCTGCTGATGCGCTGCTACTACCACTGCTACAGCTACTACTAAAAATGATAATATCTGTGTAAGTCACAACTTACTATTTGTATTATTCTGTGTATCTGTCTCTCTTTGCATCTAGATCTATACAGACTGGGCCAACCATTATCTGGCCAAGTCAGGTCACCAGCGGCTGATAAAAGACCTTCAGCAGGACTTAAATGATGGAGTTCTCTTGGCCCAGGTTATACAGGTGGTCGGTATGTGCGTCAAACTAACCTCTAAATTATTGTCAATTAACCATTCATTTACATTTATCAGAGGTAATTTAACTGTTCTTAAACCCTTTGTAATCACCTTATTAAATGCAGGCTAAAGCTTGCCTTGATATGTTATAAAATGGTATAACAACGATACACATTAAAAAGCAACCTTTATTTCCAAAACGAAGCCCGAACTATGCACACAAAACCTGTATTTCCCTTCATCCACAGCCAATGAGAAGATATGTGGCATTAATGGTGTCCCAAAGACCAGAGCTCAGATGGTGAGTGGAGTGAAATATCCCTTTAAGCTCTTTCAAAAGGACATCAACAACAGTAGACCAATCGCAGCAAACTATACTGTACATCTCAGCTGATGATCCCACAAAAGTAGACCGATATATCGGTGAACAACAGAGCTCAGCTGACGCTGCTACACCAATCAAAGCTCAGACTATTTAACAATCAGCTGATACTGCTGCTGATTACTAAACCTAACACTAACCCAATCACAGCTCAGCAATATCAGTGCATAATGCTCACTTTAGCAACTTAGCTCATCATCGGTGATGTCCTGCATTGTTCAAGATATATTCATATCACTGTAGCCCAAAGTAAAAGGAAAAATAAATTCTCCCACTACAGTGAAATTACATAAATGCTGTATATTCTATAACGTATATCTGTATTCCTCTCCTCTCCATGTAAGATTGAGAATATTGAAGTGTCTCTGGGTTTCTTGGCTGCTAAAGGAATCAACATCCAGGGCCTATGTTCAGAGCGTGAGTTATTCTATTGTAACAGCATAACAGAGGCGTGCCATCACTGTTAGTTTGAAACAATACGTTACAGTTATTCAGCACCAACATACTAGCAATACCACGAAACAGTCACTCAGTGGTGTAAAGTAACTAAGTACATGTACTTAAGTACAATTTTGAGGTATTTGTACTTTACTTGAGTATTTCCAATTTCCAATACTTTTACTTCTACTCCACTACATCTCAGAGGCAAATATTGTACTTTTACTCCACTACAATAATTTGAAAACTTTAGTTACTAGTTACTTTGCAGATATAAATTATTATGTTATGAAACACATTAACCACTTAAGCCCTATTTTATACCTAGGCTATTTGAAAATAGCCGATCTACAAGCTCACAACGCGTCGCGATGCGACGCGTTGTGAGCTTGTAGATCTGCTATTTTCAAATATTTAGTACTTTTACTTTTGGTACTTTAAGTACATTTTGATGCCAATACTTTTGTACTTTTACTCAAGTAAATTTTGAATTCTGGACTTTTACTTGTAACAGAGTATTTTTATATTGCAGTATTGGTACTTTTACTTAAGTAAAGAATTTTAGTACTTTTTCCACCACTGAGTCACTCAGAAACTATTGAAGAACATCACTTAAGTATGTCTGTCTGTTTCTCTGCCTGCCCAACTGTCCGTCTCTCCATCAGAGATCAGTGGAGGAAACCTCAAGACTATTCTGAGTCTGTTCTTCAGCCTGTCAAAGTACAAACAGCAGCAGCACAGGACTGTAAGACAGACCGGTCAGTCTGAAATGCCCATTACTCCTGAACAGGCCAGTCTAATCCACACCAAACCGACCGAGAGGCACCGCCACACACCGGACAAACAGAAAGCACCATCTGCTGATACAGTCACCAAGTGAGAACTCTTGCTTTGAATAAAATCTTTTTTTTTTTTAAATCACTTTTTTCAAACTCACTACTTTATATTCAGTAGGTCACAGAACACACACCTGAGAGTTGGCCAGTACCACCACATGTCTCAGTTTTGGGCAACTCAGCAGATCAAACAAGCACAGTTGCAGGACAAGTGTCATCATTGTGTTGTGTTGTCATAACTGACCATATACACCAATATTTTACTAGTCAGTACAAGTTTTTAAACGGCTGACTTTCACGTATCCTAAGACAAGTTTCATACATGTTTGTCTACAACTCGTAGACTCATGTTTGTCTTTCATCACATAATGCACCTTTCTCAGCTAGTGTATAGTTAGTAATTCATCAATTATACCGTTTCATTTGTTTTTTCGTGACTACACCCACAGCTGTTTGTACTTGTATGAATGAATGACAAATAAAACCCTCTTGATTCTTGATTCCTACCCCACCCAAGATGACATCGATTAATTTGTGCATCATTTTTGTGAAAATGTTTAAGCATTTTCAACCTGAAGCCCCGAGAGAAGCTGCACAGAACGATGTACTGTGAAAACGTGGTCAAAAATAAATAAAACTCTCGTGGTAGAACTGTAGAACCGCATCATCCGCATGTCTCACAAGGTTCTAGTTCTGCTTGGTTCACCGTCTCCATTCTCTCTTACATTTTTCACCTTTCTTCTTTTCTCTGACCTCTCTATCTTTCCTTCCACCCATTTTCAACAATACCTATCTGTCTCTCTGGGTTTGCTGCAGTCCATCCCAGATGACCGGAGGTGGGACATTGTCACTGGCTCAGAGAAGGTCTGCATTTCATTTTCCTCTCATTGGATTAGCTTTTCCTTCTTCTGCTATACTGCACTCGCTCGTTCTCTCATGTCCTTGGTTATCACTCTTTCTTTTTTTTCCCATTCACTCCCCCGGGGTCTTACACTGAATGCCAATGCGCGTTACTTTATCCCGCCGATGAAGCTTGGGTTCATTTCACTTTCAGGTCCATCATTTCAGGAAGCACTTAAGTTTTCCCAAAAGCTGAAGAGCTTGAGACGTTTTCATGAAAGGGTTGTGAAATGCAAATACAGACTAGAATAATTCATCTTTGTCAGACATTATCTACAAATAAAATGCAGATTATATTCATACTTTGATTTGGTAGAATTGAAAGTGAACTGACTCTAACCCTGGATATTTGTTGTAGTCAGGTGGTGCTGTAGAGGTGTGGAAACACAATTGATAAGTCATTTTGTGTTGTTAGTTAGACTAGAAGTCAGATTTTGTATGTGCCTGCATACTGTAGCTGATACCAGTATTAATAAAATACATTACAGTATCACAGTCTGATTAATTTGCATAATGTATAAAATGGCTCCAATAGAATGCAAAACCCAGATTCTGCTTTTCTTTTGCTTAAATACCTTTAAATGGCTTTAATTTTCATGAACTAAAACAGCATTTAATCATTTTAATATGTTATTCTAACTCTCGATTTCTCTCACTTTCTACCCACTCCTTTTCTCTCTCCCCCAAATTCCCTCCTTGTCCTGTTGCTTCCCATGTTCCCCCTGCTCTTTCTCTTCGTCCCCGCATTCCTCTCTTCTCCTCACTCTCGTAGACTGCCAGCACCCATCATGCGTGTCCCACCAGGTATGGCCAGCGGGATTAAGACCCCCTCCCCTTCCCACTCCCGCTCCAGTTCTCTGAGTTTCAGCCACTATGACCGGCCCAGGGCCTGTCTCCAGCCTGCAGCCAGTATGCAAGAGCCAAGAGGTAGGTCTCTCACAGGAGGGTACGGAACAGAAAAGTTCCTCAATATAACTATTCATCAAGACGTGTTTACCCTTCCACAAGGTTAGGTGCAAAGAGAAAACATTCTGAAGAAGACTCTGTGTTGAAACGTCAATCTATAATAAAGCCTTGACCGGGAGCTTTTGCAAAGTTACAGTGTGCAGACTTCTATTTTTGCCTTTTTCCACTGTTGATTTGCCAGTTTTATATTTTTTTTTTCAAAGAGAAAACATGCCACAGGATTTTGCAGCAATGGGAAGAATGGATAATGATGAAATGTCATATGTCATATTTTAAAATAATGTTATCTAATGCGTACAAATTATGTCCATGAACAAAATAACCCAAGAACAGATGGGTGCATTTTCACAAACCTTGGTGGGAATGATCAGGCTGTCTTGAAGAGATGAACTAATTGGTCAAAAAGGTTAAAGGTCAATGTCGATATCAAGAACAGATGGGTGGATTTCCATGAAATTTCTACCAGGCTGCCCCGAAGAGATGATTAACTTTTGGGTCAAAAAGGGCAGGGGTCAATGACAATCAAGGTCAAGGGCAAAATTCCTCTTTCATATCTAAAGGTGGAAATGGCATAGATATCTTGACAGTTGCACAGTGTTGGCGTGCACAGTGTTGCACACTGTTATGAACAGTGTGCAATCTTTCTAGTTTGTTACTGTAATATTGACGTGTGAAGGGTGCCAGTCAGCCTGTTTCAATCAATTTCATTGACTTGATGGTTTGGGCCATCACAACAACGTTGACGATTAAATGTCCTGCTGCCGTGATACGTAGGGTCCTGAAACTTAGATTTTGACATCAATTTCTTTGGCATTTGCCATAGAAGAGCATGAAACTAAAGTCTTTCCCTCCTCACTGTCCCTGTCCAACAGAGAGAAGTCTTTCTCCAATGGAACGGGCTGTCTCCCCAGCACCACTCAACCCAACCTCGTCCTGCTCCACCTTCTCTTCTCAGTCGCTCCCACAGTGTACCTCCTCCACCTCGTCCCTGACACTACCTACCACCTCCTGCCGCTCCAACTCCCCTCTGGCCCAGTCAGTGTTAGACAGCAGCAGTTACAAAGCCTGGAAGAGCAAATCCCTCGGCGCTAAACATTCTGCCATCTCCTCATCTCTGCTGTCCGTCAGACAGACAGACACTCTCCCTCCATCTCTGTCCCCTCCATCCCAAGCGCTGTCTCGCTCTTTGCCTCAGCTCCTCTATCAGGCACCGGTCCAGCAATCTCACAGTGAGGACCAGAAACAACGGACCCGAAACCAGCCCAAGACCCTGGCCCTTTCTCTCCCTCAGCCCCAGAACCAAGGCCAGCCCAAACGCCAGAGGCAACCCAAGGCCCAGGCCAAGGTCCTAGAAGTTCCCCCTAAAGTCCTAGCTCAGAAGTCCATGTTGGAGAAACTCAAGCTGTTCAACAGTAAGTCAGCTACCACCAAGGGCGGCAGCGGCGACGGCAGCACTGGAGCGCAGGTGGACGCTCGGAGAGGACGGGACGCGCAGAAGAAAGGGAGAGAGAAGGGAGAGAAGCGGGCAGAGAAGAAGGCAGACAAGACGGCTGAGAAGGTAGAAAAGGAGGAGAAGAGCATGGAGAAAGGAGAGAAGAGAAGGGGACGAGAAAAGAGATCCCAGAGCGTGGCTTCTATCAAAGAGGATGCCTTGGTGACCTCCCCCTGCACCCTGCTACCTCCTCCTGCTCCTCCTGCTGTTGCTGTCTCCCCTCTCTCCCCCGCCCCTGCCCCCTCCTTGCCCAGTCCCAAGCAGGCTCTAAGGACCCTGGGACGAGCGCTGACCAGCAGGTAGGCCTGCTAGTCTGTTTATTCCATCTCCTATATACTGTATTTAACTTCATGTTGGCACACAGCAAGTGAAACATTTAGAGAATACCCATCAGTGAAAAAGGGTCCATTATTTACGTTTTGATTGAATTTAGTAATTTATTGACAGAAGATTGAATTGAAGAAATATTATAAATAAAATGCCTGGAACCCGCAGAATGCTCACATGGTACCATTTATTTGCAGCCCAAAATGTTGACATAATTGTTTCACAGCAACCATGTGTGCAGTCTTCCAGTTCTTTATTATCACCATTTAAAAAAAAAAGAGTATTATTTCCAACACATTCGTAGAACTAGTTTGGAATGTGTTTCAGAGTTACACGTCATGCAACACTGCAGATGAGATCCCACGGTGCATTAATTAAAGACACCCAAAAAAGCAATGGTTTGAGCACCTGCGTTTACTTTGGATGTGCGTGTTCTATTTTTAGACTACTTTGGAACCACACACTTGAGTTACTTTCCAACATAACATAGGACCTTTTGTCCTAACGTTCTGTGTAATGGATTCCACAAGAGAGCTTTGTTTTGGTTTAATTTCACTGCATGAAAAGCCCAAGTATTCTCTACTTTGCTCTGGTCAGCTTGACTCTATTTTGCTGTGTTCTACAATACTTTGCTCTGGTCTGATCTTACCCAGGAAGGCCACCCTGAAGCAGGGGGACAAGGATAGGTCCAAGGCTGTTTTGGGGTTTAAAGATAAAGACAAGGCAGGCTCTAGAGAGGACAGACCTGGAGCCAAGGACAGAGACAAGAATGGAACTAAAGAGAAAGAAAACGCAAGGTACCACATTAAAACCTTGAGTGTTCATTTAACCCAGAGAGCATATAAATGTACCCATTTTACTGTGTTAAATTAACAATTCTTGTATATGTTAGCAAGTTGTTTATTTTATTTGTTTTGTTTTAAAGCGACTTTAAGTACCAAGAAAAGTGCTATATAAATTGGATGTATTGTTATTATTACGGTATTGTTAAGTCTACCAGTGTTATGTGCAGAAGGCAACATTCTTGTGGTAATTTATTGTTCAAGTTCTATGAACTTGAACTTAAACTAGCCTACTGTACTGACTGTCAATCATGCTTGTCAATCACACAATTGACAGGCTGTAGTGGTTTGGGTGCCTTTACTCTTTTTACAATGGCCAAAAAGTCAGCATCCTCAAAAAATCCTTTTCCACTGCAACCAAAACAAAGAAGAACCACAAACCACAAAAAAACAAAGAGACGAAAGAAAACAGGAAGGAGTGAATATAAATGGCAAGAGATGAGAAAAAACATTTGAGGACAGATGCCCAGCTTCTGGACAGGTAGCAAGCTGTGTTATTTTGCTATAGCTTAGTGTACTGTAGTATGTAACATCATCATCTAATTTGATAGTAATCCTGGAGACATCAAAAAGGGAGTTAGTAGTGTATTGATGAATGTAACAGTAGATAATTTAGCAATTTATCATATTTATTATTATATTAGTAGTAAGTATTTTGCTTACTGCACCTTTTAACACATGAACCCATAGTGTCACTATTCTGGGACATCGCCCCTGTTGCTCGTATAGGGAGAAGAATGCAGGCAAAGAGAAGGAGAAGGTGAAGGGTGCTTCAGTGTTTGGCTCTAGGAGAAGTCTGCAGTCAGGACCACTGCTGGTCAGACAGGTCAGTATGGCTGCGTATACAACCTTACACTAAACACTGGGCAGTGGGCTTATTAAACATGTTCTTTTATGTGATTAATGTAACAAAAATTATATATTTTCATATGAAATAGTGTCTTGTCACTGGTTACAATGGGACAGTGTAACCATCTCCAACTGCGGGTGGAGATGGTTACACTTAATAAGCAAAATAAGCAAAAAGATGAAGCGGACTGTAATAGTGCCGCCATGAGGCTGATTTGAAAAATTGCCTTTGCCTACCGGGAGTGTGCGTGCAAAGTTTCATGCTGATTGGTCCAGCGGTGCCGGAGATTAGCTGTTCACAGACGGACCCAAACATAGATAGACACGGGACAAAAACACAATCTCTGGCCTTCGGACGTCTGGCCTGGCGGAAATAAAAAAGCACATCTGTATCAGCCAATAGGGTGTGAAAATAACGATATCGGTATCACATCAGAAACACATCGTGTACCACTATTTCAAACTATTCAGCCGCCAAAAAGACAACATTGTTCTTTATTCTAGGAAGGGGTGGGGTCAGAGGCGGAACATGCTAAGAAGAGCACCACCAATCAGCTCGCCAGCCTTGGCACTAATGAAGACAAAACCAATGGAACCAAAAAGGGGAGTTCCTACCCCACCATCTTTCCTTCCACTTCCACAGTCTCTGCCACTACTACCACCTACATCCCCAAGCCTGTCCCCAACAAACAGAGGAAAGGCTCATTTGGCACACTGACTGCCATGGAAGGGGAGAGACGGGACAGTAATGATCTGGCTGCACGCCAAGATGAAACGGACAGAGAGCCAGTTAATCAGACTGAAACACTGACTGAAAGACGAGTTGAAAAACTGTCAGACAGACGGTCGGAGAGACAGAGGTCCACTTCCTGCTCTGGCCTCGACCCCTCAGACATACGTGGCCTCCACCAGGCTGAGAGTGCCGTGGTGCCCCCTGTGGTAGGGAACGGCACTGCACAGAGCAGTGTTCCAATCAGCACCACAACCAACATTCAGCTACCCAGAACACAACTTTACAGCCACCATAACATGGCCACTGTAGCTCCATATATATTCAGGTATGTAACTGTCTGGGGATAATATAATTGTAACAATAACTAGTGGTATCAGTTCTTGCTGGCATGCCAAAATTAGTTCTTGCCAGCATGCGACACTGTCGTGCAATGAGTAGCCTATAAATTAAGTTAAATCCTGCATGTTAATTTCTGCACGAGACTGCTGTTTAATATGCCACTGCACGAAAAGATATATCCTGCAAAATACCATCCTTCAATTCTTTTGGCAATAATTGACAGAGTGACCTTCCCCATGAACTGTTGTGTTGTGCAGGTCTCAGCCTGATGTCACAGGTGCAGGATCCATAGAGGTGCAATGCAGAAGGGCAACTTTCAGCCAATCAGCTCACAGCTCCCTGGAGGATCTGACAAGTGGGTGTGGTCATAATGATTAACTGTGTCACATCCCTGCAGTTATGCGACCAATTTACCATCCAGCAAGTTTCAGACATCCCCCCCAATGCAATGTGTGTGTGTATGTGTATGTATGTACTGTATGCATACATGCAATACATGGTACGCCCATTCACAAGCATATGTGTGACTGTGACCGTGAATTTGTTTATGCCTGTGAGAGCACATGCATTTGTGTGCATGTTTGTTGAGGGTGTGTATGTGTGTGTTTAAGATTTTAAAAAGCAGGTTGAACTGAGAGAAAAGACTGATTGTTCTCAAACCCCCCTGGAATGCTGTATAAGCACACACACACACGCACACACACACACACACACACACACACACACACACACACACACACACACACACACACACACACACACACACACACACACACACACACACACACACACACACACACACACACACACACACACGTGCACGCACCGTCACGTTTCTGCTTTAGGGAACTTAGCCCTGCTTTTCAAGGCTGTGCACCAGTGTGTAAGTGTGTGCACTTGTGTTTGTGTGTGTGCAGTAGGTTTAAATCCCTCTCTGATGTGTAGAGGCAGGCTACTGTTTTTTTCACACACTTCATTTTCGCCTGGGGACCCGTAAACACAACAGACAAGGCTGCCGATTTCTAGGACATTTCTTGACGGCTAACCTTCTTGTCTCCAGATATTTCAGACTACAGAACCTTACACCGGAGGTAGTTTCTCAATAATTATTTGAGAGCCGACTCCTCCAGTCCAGTCTGATTTTTACTGACAGAGTAAACCCATTCTAATAGTTTTATGCAACACTTAACAACCATTTGCTTTTGTTGATGCACACTTCTTACTTGAAGTAGTCATGGATATTCTCTGCAGGTAAGACATTGTATTGTAAAAGTCTTTGAAGGGTTTGACATCACCTTTCCTTTTGTCTCTTCTGTACTCCCACAGGTGAGGACCCGACTGAGGCCAGGCGTCTGCAGACAGTGAGACACATGGCTGACCTAAGACAGAATCTCCAGGAGACGATGTCCTGTCTGAGAGGAACCCAGATCAGCCACTGGTAGGGGCAGTGGAGGGGCTTGGGTCTGTGTTTTTGAGCATGGATGCTTGTGGTTAATGTCAGGTATGACAGGGGTCTTATTAAGACCCCTGTCATACCTGACATTAACCCCGTGAACCCTAGCATCCCTATTCTGGCCATGTCATAATAGCCCAAACTAGCAGATTTAGAAGCTTGTAGAACGGTTATCTTTTGGCAAAGGGACTTGGTGAAGAGAGAACAAATGAAGGGTATGATTGAATATTTTCAATTTCAGACAGAAATGTAAAAACAGCACAAGTACAGTCAAACACTTTGTCTAAAAGGATAACACCGTTGCGGTCTTGTTTCCATTGGGGTCCTAGGTATTCAATATAGAATATATAGACCCCTGGTCAACAATGTATACATGGTTTAAGTGGTTAACAAGTGTCCTGGGCATGCTCCTCACCTCTCCTCTCCTCTCAGCTACTTAGACTCCTCCTCTGATGTCAGCGCTGTCATGGAAGCCGACAGCAGCAGCAGTGTGAAGCCTCTCCCCAGCCCCGGGTCTCCTGCCTGCTCCCCGTTACCTTGGCGACTGGCCTCCATCATGTCCCGTCCTCCTCGGCTGCAGGCAGGCGATGCCCCCTTCATGGGTGACGGGTACAGAAGTGTGCCACGACTGACCGGCAGAGCTGACAGTCCAGTGAGCGGGCGCTACCTGAAGAGACCACAGCCTACCGGACAGGAGAGGGTGGGTCTGGTCCTGGGGTTTTTAGTGGCCTCAGATTTTACTTATTTTTTTCTAGTTTATAGAACTACAACACCACTGAAATCTCTTTTAATCTGTATCATTTTAGATTTGAGCAAAAAAGCATTATTGTATACTTTGGCTATTAAAAGATAGCAGATATACAAGCTCATAGCGCGTCACTTTGTGCCGCGCTACGAGCTTGTAGATCTGCTATTTTTTTTAAATCGTGAACATTTTTGCAAATCGTTAAATATATATGTTTTTTAAAGCGAACTGGGGTCAGCGGCCAAATATATATAATTTTTGGGGTCCTTACATAAAAGTTTGAGAGTTTTTCAGAAAACTGTTGGGATTTAGAAAACATTTGTAGAATCGGGCCTCAGGTCTTAATGGGTTAAATGACAAATCAATGTCTTCTCCTAGGAGAAAGCAGAGGATGCAAAGGCCAGTTCCATGGAAGCGGGTGGCTACTCCAGTGATGGTGACGTGCTGGGGAAGACCACAATGACAAACAACACAAGGTCAGTAACTTACTGTAGGTCTCGGAGCTAACCTGACCCCTGGCCCTGGAACCCTAACCCCAAATCTAAGTCTGTAGGGCTGTCCCCTCATAGTCGATTAAATGATTAATCAGTCGCTTTGACCTTATAGTTGACCAAGACTTTGTTAGTCGATTGTTGTTGTTTTTTTCTCTGCTTTTTTAATGCCCATGGCCTGTAATTCTGCCATTCTATTATTTTCAATAGCCACCAGTAGCCCTTGTGAAAGCAATATTAGAATGCTCAGTTCTCAACCTCACCAACCTGTAACAGCTGGTCTTTGTATGTGCAGCATCAAGCACATTGGATACTAGCACAGTGCTTGTTCCAGTCTGTAAGTAGAGGTGTGAGCCACTAGATGGCAGCAGTGTACCCATCTCCTCCATTCACTAGGGCAGTGGTTTGAGAAATGTTTGGGACCCACTGCTCAGGGGCTCCCCAAATACATTTAAGCAGGAAAGTAGTTACACATTAGTCTCTGGCTTGCTGGGATTCTGTCCCAGGAACAAATATCTCAGAAGAGTTCTTACTTTATAGCCTTCTCCGTCGTAAAACAGTGTCGTTTGCAGACAATAACATCTCAATTCAAGACATTGTATCTCTGCACAAAGATCAAATTAATAAATGATAATAAAAAAATATTGTAACTTACTGAAGATGACAGCCAGCGGTAGTCTCACTGCTGTGAGGTCAAAGGTCAAGCCGGGTGTTATGGGTGGAATAGATTTTGATTGATTGATTGAATACTTTGATGATAAAGATACACATATGCACGCACACACACAAACATCTCTACTCATCTTAGGTTCATAATATTTTTTGTGTGAACAAATGGTTTTCAAAGGTTCCAGCAGTCCCCAACCAGAGGAGTTTCTTTTCACTATACCGCTAATCTACTTAAATGAAATTGAAATTATTACAATACAAACACAATATCTGTAATGTACTATTCTAACAATATTACCACTATGAATCTATTTCTCATGAGAAATGATGACATACACAATTTGATATTTTCATGTCAGGGCCCCAAAGACAGAATCATTTTTAAATGTGGGTCTTAAGAAAGTCAATTTGTAGATCCATGACATGAACACGTTTTAAAACTCCTACTGTACACTGCTTTGTGCTATGGAGTTGGCACACACACACACACACACACACACACACACACACACACACACACACACACACACACACACACACACACACACACACACCTGTCCTTGGGGGTATGTCAGTCAGAGCGATAATGTTTTAGTTTCCTAGCCATTTCTCCACATGCATCTGAGTCAGCTGATAGACAGACAGCCACAGGTTACAATGTCTCTGCTGTTTCACAACACACGCACGCAAACACGCACGCACACACACACACACGCACGCACGCACGCACGCGCGCACGCACACACACACACACACACACACACACACACACACACACACACACACACACACACACACACACACACACACACACACACACACACACACACACACACACACACACACACACACACACACACACACACACACACACACACACACACACACACACACACACACACAGTTTGTATTACTATGCTTGTGAGGACTTTTATTATTACCATATTTACAATGTTTTGTCATTTTTAACCCCAACTCAAAAGCCAAAAATAGCCAATCTACCAGCTTGCAGATCGGCTATTGTTGGTGCATGACACAGCTGCAGAACTAATCAGACTCCTCACAATGTATATTTCTCAGATTCTACTATACTTGTGCGGACATTTGGTCCTCACACACACAAACACACACACACACACACACACACACACACACACACACACACGCGCACGCACGCACGCACGCACGCACGCACGCGCGCACATTACTGGCAGTGAAGCGCGTAACTAAAAACCCAGCTGTTAAATGGTTTAATTATTCTTTAGTTTTTAGACAGACAGTCAGACAGACAGGCTGCAACATGCTGAGTTTCCATGGCGATCAGTACAGCAGGTCTTTTAGCTCAGATTGTGCCAGCAGTGTGTTTGTGGTTCTTTCTGTCTAGTGAAAACAAATCACACAGTGGACAGTACATCTACAATCTAAATCCGTGGTTCTCAAACCTTTTTGCATTCCCAAAGACCCCCATAACTGTGAAAGTGTACAAATGGAACCAAATGGAACCATGCAGGTCCATTTGGTTCCATTTGTGCTCTCTGAGAGTTACAAACCTGCATGTAAGGAGGCCATTTGGAACCCCCTCAAGGAACCCTAAGGGTCCATGGACACCACTTTGAGAACCATGCACTGGTCTAAATTCAATGAATAAATATTTCACAGTATTTATATTTATCTTGGCAGACGACTGAACATTATGAAATTAGTGTGAAGAAAACGATACAATAGATGAATGGATAATGTTAATACATCAAGCTCAAAAAGGGTAAAAAAAATACATTGGTTACCGTGAAATTCTACACAGAACATATATCAACTCATCATTTTCAACGTCAGCATCTGCTAGTCAGTACTAGTCTCATGACCTCTGACCTTGTTGCCTGTGATTGGTTTAGGGTCAAGACCACAGGTTAGCCGGGAGGTCATTGGCTTATAGGGGCCATAGATATTACTGCCAACACTTCACCAAGCAAATACACCCACTCTCTCTCTCTCTCTCTCACACGCACTCACGCACGCACGCACACGCCCCTCAAGGGCTCAAATGTCATTCACAGCGACCTTTGTTGTTCAGTAACCAAGGTTAACAAACCTCCAGTCCGTTTGTTTCTCTGTCTCGCTGAGTGCAGCCATCACTCTGTTTCTCTGTCTGGCGTTTTCTCTCAGCTACTCGTGTTGTTCAGTAACCGATAGTCATTCTTCACGCCGTTCTTTCTCTTCTAACCCACCATCTATCACTCTATATACCGTCTTTTTCGACAGTGTTACTTGCGAAAAAGAACAGATCTACCGTATAAGCTTTAACAACGCGTCACGGTGCAACGCAGTGACACCCTCCCGTGATGGAGTATACATTCAGCTGAATGTCATTGTACAGAAGGAATACCAATGGGGTCAGTATAGGAGGGAACGCAATGATGATGTCACTGGGTTACTCTGCTGGGTCAGTGGAATGTCTACAGACGGACCCCCCACCCCATCCAAACACACCACACCTCAGGCTGTTTGGCTTGAGTCATTAACCACTTGAAACCATAGCATCCCTATTCTGGGGCTAATGTTTGAGGAAAATAACAGATCTACTATTATTAGATTGCCTAGTTATCACGGAGAAGATACTTAGTGTAGAGCGAAGACTGGAGGGCCCCTTGTATAGAGCCCTTGGGAATCCGGTAAACTAAGGACTCGGTTTAAGGGAAGTCTGGAGGCTACAACTAACCATGTGTAACCATTTCACATGTTCAAAAAACTAAAAATGCGCTGCTTCAAAAATAGCGATGTGAGCTTGTACAGTATATCTACTATTTTTTAATAGCCAACGCAAAAATCTAAAATGACACAGATGCTTTCCCAGTTTTAACGGGTTACAAACCTCATATTTTCACCAAAGCTACAAAGTGTTTTAATCTTATTCTAATGCTCTAAACAAGCAGTTGATTATGATTACAATGGTCGTTTCAAAAAGAATAAATGTGCCCCCTTTAGTCATTGTTGGGACTAAGTACATTTGACCGTGTACATTTGCACCTGGTATTTGTCCTTTGCATTTAACCCATCATAATTAGGAGCAGTAAGCAACTGCTGAACAGCCCCCAGCAGTTGGTGTTCAGTGTCTTGCTCAAGGACACTTTGACACTAAAAGCCAAGGAGGAGCTGGGGATTGAACTGGGAACCTTCCGATTGGGGATTTGACTGGGAACCTTCCAAACTGCCACTCTGCCGCGTGCCGCAGTTTCTTACAATAGGAAAGTGTGTGTGTGTGTGTTGTACTGAGTGCGTGTATTTCTTGTCATGTTTAATTAGTTTAAGCTTACACTTGACAAACCTGAAGCTTACCAAACCTTTCCCTGTGGCTGTGCCTCGTTGAAAACAAAAGGCTCTGTGATGAGTCAGCTTCTGTTGAGCCTGAGTCAGGTTGGTGTGGCTGAGGATTATGCAACACTTTACATCATAAAACATCCAATAAATAAGCTTGGGTGCTTTATACTTGTTTGTTCTGGTCTGATCTCCAGAAATCCATGAAAGCCACCTTGACAAACATATTACTGCTCTAATCAAAGTGGGTCATGAGGAATAAATGGATTATGAAATACAGCACTATTGGTCATGTAGATGATTAGTCACTACAGCTGTTGGAGCCGTTTACAATGACTCAAAATGTTTGAGTTATTGCATTTTGATTGCTCAAAGAATCAAACACATAAAGATAAATTCCATTAGGTTTCACTACCATCTCAGTCAAATGTCCTTAATTGGCACAGCTGGGGGACTGTTTCCTAAACAGACGTGTGTAACTGCTGAATCTCTCGTTTCAGAGAAACCAGTTAGGCCATAGGAAAAAAGCAGAGAAAGGAGAAGAGTTGGCCGTTGTTTATAACTGGCACTGGGTCTTATCAGAGGAAATGACACTTCCTCTCAGGGCTGTATTTAGTATGCTAATGTTCTGACCAGACAGAGCTAAATGGATATCTCCAGTCAAATCAACATTCTTGAATGGTAATGTGTTGGTTACAACAGTTATTTCCTACAATGCATGTTTGTGACTGGCCAAGAGGCGTTGCTTTTCTTGCTTTGAACATCTCTGAGCCTTCAGGCTTTCTGAAAGTCATCCACAAACCAAACATGACGGTATTATGATTAAATGATGTGGTAAATATGAATTATCTTAGCTAAAGCAAAGGAGATTATCGAAATCCAGCAAAACATGTTGCTTCTATTCCCTAATCCTACAGTATGGGAACTCCAAGAGGTTCTGTTACTGCTTGCTGACAGAGAAATATATTCTTTTTTTCTTCTTCTTTTTCCCTGTGTGACAATAACACTATTATTAGCCAATAACAGCCACTTACAGGCTAACAGAGCCACACCCACAAACACCACCTGCTTCTACATGTTACCTGGCTGGCACTTACAGAGAGAGAGAGAGAGAAAGAAAGATTAAACACAGAACAACAGGACAGAAAAAGAGAGAGAAAGACAAAGAAAGAAAGAGAATTGAAGAAAAGAGAGGCGGACCCCTACTTGGAAATTTCTTTTATCAGTAGAAAGAAGGAAACAGGTACAGTGTGCTGTCATTTAAAGCCTGATCTATACTTCGTCGTACAACGCTGTTGCTAGCCTAAAATTGCAGAACTACAAGCTCGCAAAGCAACTCGGATGTGACGCATTGTGAGCTTGTAGATCTGATTTTTTCAGCGTGCGACAGTGTCATACGATGGAGCATAACTTGAGCATAATTGGTTATTGAGCTGGTTACACTGGAGCAGTATATGGGAGAGAATCTTCTGTTTGAGATGTCTGGCATGACTTTTATAGGTATAATTCCTGTAAAGTGCTAAGCACATAGGCGCATAACAAACTTTAAGACAAATCATTATTTGGAGCGCTGCTTGCCATGCAGGTGACAAACAGCCTGTCACTTCACATTGGACACCACTGAATTCCTTGACGAGTTGAATACACAGGACCACAATGGAAAAAGCCCTCAGGGGCTTTTTGTGTTATCCTTTTAGCATTATTGTATAACTGTACTACTGTACTTTTTGCAAACTGTTAATAAAGTATTCAATCGATCAATCAATTATCGTAAACTGTTACTGTGACTAGTACTCAAAAGCTTCAGTAGTAGTTAATAATGACTGGTGATGGGTGGGCACCCTAACCACTGGAAAATGAAAACATTTGGTCTATTATAGAGCTGTGCCAGTTCATCACCAGTGCTCTTTTCCTTCTGACCTCTTTGAAGGACCATAGAGTTATAATATACCTCTGTATATATAACTTTATAACTCTATCGTAGTATAACCTAGCCTCTATGTGCCTTTATCTCTATATGGTTTTATAAATAGTGTTCTAATATACCTCTATTATGATATAGCTTTATATATCCACCATATCTTCAGTAAGGTGTGACCTACTGTCACCCCGCTGTTGTGGGCCACAGGTTGAGAATTGAGAACCCTGAGGTTCTCAATGGGTTGAGAACCCATCACCAGTGGGCCCAGGCCCACAGGTTGAGAACAACTGGTTTAAAGACATGAGAGTTGTGTTGCTGTGGCTGGTGGAAGGTGTTTGTCTAAGGTGTGTACAGTAACTGCAAGAGGAATGATGGTAGGTTGACGGGAATGTTTGATGACAAATGTCTGTTAAACAGTCTCCTTTTACCACCAATTTTACTGCAAGACAATGTGTGCGTGCGTGTGTGCGTGAGTGCGTGCGTGTGCTTGTGTATAAGACCTAATGTGTGTGGTGGATTATCTACAGTTATTTTTAGTGCATTTAGGGTGCTCATGTGTAGTTGTAGACAGTACATTGTGGTCTTATTAAGACAGTAGTGGTGAGGGTAATTGTGTACATGTGTGTATAGTGTTTCTATTTCTCCCAGCTTTATTGTCTCCGCCAGGCCGAAGGTGTAGCTGAGACTGAGCTGTTGTACCCTGTCCGTCCGTGTCCGTCCGTCCGTCCGTCCGCGAGCAGCTAATCTCCGGCACCGTTGGCCCGATCGAAGTGAAACTGTGCATGCACACTCCCTGGATGCCAGAGCAGAAACTCGGCCCGACGTTTTCAGATCGCCATGTTATAACGCCTCCAGGAGGCCGATTTTTGCGGAACTACTTTTTTGATATTACTCCTACAAAGTGTGTTCAAACATCACACAAATCAGTACACATTATCTCTATAGTCAAGTGACCAAGCCGGATCTGTCCGATTTTTCATATTCCATCCTGATTGGCGAATTACGAACATTTCTGGCCCACAATAACCTACCTGACCTGGCGGAGCCCTGTGCTCCGAGGAGCACTTTTTGTAGTTGATGGCATGTTTCTCTCCTATACGTATACTGTACACAGTGACAGTATAGTGTGTGTTTCAGTGTGACTTTCTGTGTGTGTTTCTCTTGCAATTGTAGTCAGAATGTGTAATGTATGGATGTGTGTATGCATCAATTTGTACGTGGTTCTATACTATACTGTGAATGTCTTATGTATTTTCAAATAACATCAGTATTCGTGTGTGTGTGTGTGTGTGTGTGTGTGTGTGTGTGTGTGTGTGTGTGTGTGTGTGTGTGTGTGTGTGTGTGTGTGTGTGTGTGTGTGTGTGTGTGTGTGTGTGTGTGTGTGTGTGTGTGTGTGTGTGTGTGTGTGTGTGTGCATTTGTGTGCGTGCGTGTCTGCATTATCACAGAGATCTAGCAGACAGACAGTTCGGAGTGTTTTGCCGGCGCATGGCCAGCCTATCCCAGCTTGACGTCATGACATCATCAGCGGCATCCTCAACGGTCAGACGCGCTGCTCTGCAGCTGCCTGTCAAAGACCACAGGGACTATGACAGGTAGGACATGTACCCCGTCCCTCTCAGGCAGCACATGGGGTCAATGAGTCTAGTGAAGTGGTTCTCAGACGTTTTAATTTTAAGGACCCCCCCCAGCTCGGTATGCATTAGGCCACGGACCCCCATAACTCTGAGGGTTACAGACAAATAAGGATCCATTTGGTTCCCAACTATAAATTATTTAGCTGGGGGACCCCTCCTGGAACCCCATCAAGGTCCCTGGACCCCACTTTGAGAACCACTAGTTTAGTGCACAAATCTGGAGTTTTAATTGAACTCTGAAGGTGTAACAATGGTGTATGTCAGTCAGAGAAACTTAAAGGCACTTAATGAACTGTGTTTTTAGCCCCCAGTGAACATCATGGGTCATCACTTTTTAGATGTCTCCTTTAGTTGTTGTTGTTGGGGTATTTGTCACTGTACATTTTCAGCATCCACCCTCCCTTTCACCTTTCATTTTCTCCCTCCACTGTCTCCTTCCTTCCTCAGGATCAGAATAGGTCTGAGTGGTCAGTGCAGTGTGCTTGCGTGCGTGTAAGCGTATGCGTGTGACTGACTGTGTCCGCTCACTAATAGGATAATACTGAGGTTAGTCAACAGAGCAGCCATTGTTTGAAGCCTAGGGGGCTTTTTACATACACAACCACACATGGAGGTTCCTTCCTGGTGTCTGCATGTGAGTGTGTGTCTCTTATGTGCTTCTGTGTGTGTGTGTGTGTGTGTGTGTGTGTGTGTGTGTGTGTGTGTGTGTGTGTGTGTGTGTGTGTGTGTGTGTGTGTCTCTCTCAGTACGTGCCTCTGAGTGTGAGTGTGTCTCGGTACTTGTCTCTCTGTGAGTGTGTGTGTGTGTGTGTCTCGGTACGTGTCTCTCTGCGAGTGTGCCTGTCTCTGTATTTGCCTCTCTGTGTATGTGTCCATTTGTGTGTAAGTGTGAGACTTAATGTGGATTCAACACACGCGCAACTAGGTCCAATATTTGCATATAACCTGTATCCTGTATCTCAGTCATGTGAACAACAATTCACCTTCTCTCAAAGTTCAGCACTCAGGGTGTGAAGTTCAGACATAATTATGTCTTGCTGGTGTCTTGCTACGAAGCAGAATCTGGAGTGTTAATTCATCTCTGAAAGTGTAATATGAAATGATGGGTCCACTTTTACACCTGCAGAGTTATATTAACTCTCTGGGTTTTACAGTGGACAGCAGATCAGTAGAGTGAGCTTGCAGATCAGCTATTTCCGGCTTGCGACAAAGTATAAGTCAGGCTTCACTATCTTTGTGTCCGTCTGTCTGGGTGGGATATACAGTGTTGTCTGGTGTACACTATCAGTGCTATCAGCTCAACAGTAGTCCTCCGTTCTCAGTGGCCAGTGGTGGACAAAGTACTCAAACCCAGTGCTTGAGTCAAAGTATAGGTTGTGAAACTTGCTCAGTCAAATTTGTACTTGAGTTAAAGTACCGGAGTACTTGCTTTTGTGCAATTTCTTTTTAATATCAATGCATTGCTGAATTTCTTTCAAAAATGACAAATTTAAATAGTGCTAGTGGTTAATTGATAATATATGTTTCCCTTCCCTTCCATTTGTCTTTGAGTTCAAGAAAAAGTTCAAGTAAAGTACAGATACTCAAAAGATTTACTTGACTAGTACTTGACAAGTACTTTGTTACTGTCCACCACTGTCAGTGGCATTGTCGTCTGCTTGTTCCCAGTAGGTTATGGCGAGTCAGTCACTGTGTTAAGTGGTGTTTCTATTTGGTCATTCATTGTGGAACACTTGCTTTTAAAGAAAGAAGTCCCCCCCACACAACCCCCTGGACCACCAACTTAAAGAGCAACTCTAAATGTCACTTTTGCAACAACAGTAAAGGTCTGCTTTGTCAGGTGGGCATGCATTATACACTTGGAACTGTCACTTGTGTTTGCGTGTGCATGTGTGTTTGCAGCCAGCTAATCCACAGTCTTGGAAAATTGAGGCCACATTGGTTGGAGTTCACTCCAGGGCCAGGAATCAGAGCACGTGCAAGCACGCACGCACGCACGCACGCGCACGTGCAAGCGCGCGCACACACACACACACACACACACACACACACACACACACACACACACACACACACACACACACACACACACACACACACACACACACACACACACACATTCACTGTAAATGACCTAAATAGCAGACCTGGAATGTAGACATAAACTGCATGGGTCAGGCTTTTAAAAAGCTAGTTACTGTAGCACATACTGTAGGTAATGCAGGGATTTAGTAAATAAAGTGATTGTGTCCTGCTGGTGTCATAACCTCACTGTAGAGTTCATCCCTTCATCCCTTACCTCATTAATAGCTGTTGATATGCGAGCTGAGCGCCATCTAGTGGTCCAGGTCAACTGCCTGTGATACAATAGTGGATGAGAACGTCAACCATTGGCGTCCTATATCCCAAGCATCCAAGCAAGATCTATATAGCTGATCACAACACACTCACAACATGTCGCAATGCAACGCGTTGTGAGTGTGTCGCTCGACTTTTTGTGACACCGTTTGAGTCAGGCTTAAGGGGTTAAAGAAATAAAGTGCTGGACTATTGAAAGCCATAGAAAGACAGCATACAGTTGAACCTGTATAAAACCATAGCACACCTGCTCGACTATAACTTTGTATGCTTGTAAACTTAAATGCATACTCTTTAAGAAACATTCTTTCCGTCTGTCTCCCTGTCTGTCTATCCATCTGACGTCCTGCTTGTCTATGGTTAACAACATATAGCTAAACATAGGAGGCAGGCACTTTACATGTCACGCCGTTTACATTTTACTGCAGTGTGGCTGTTGACACTTACACTTAAGCTATACTTTTATTCCAAGGCTAAACCCCAATTGTGGTATTCCGTGGGTATATGTGAGGCAAAATGACTTGCCGTACTGCTATATTTCTCATTAAGCTGCACATTTGCAGTGGAATGGGCCTGTGGGTGTTTTAGGCAAACAGAGTTAAATGAAGCATAACATATGGCTTGTTTACCCACTGATGGTTTTACTGAGCAAGTATGTTTGTTTTCAGCAGTATAGACTGCAACACAGTCACAAGTTACACACATGCTCATTTGAAAGCTGCACGCACAGCTCTCTACTGAGCAGCTCTGCCAAAACAGTTGGGGGTTAGTTTGCGTGCATTGCTCGAGGGCACTTGACCTCACAGCTCTTCTTTTGTTGAGTTTTGGGTCTGATGCCGATCCCATTTTTGGAGAGCCACAGACCACCGATTAATGATGTTTTGACCAACATTTTCTAATTAATTTAATTAAGTTTAATAAAGTTTCTATTTTTGTGAAAACTAGCTTATACGCAAACATTTTTTATAATATACTCAAATTACTTTTTGATAGACAAATAAACACATAAACTGAACTTTGTTAACCACTTAAGCTCTATTCAAAACCTTTCAAAACTAGGCGATCTAACCTCACAATGGGTCTTGACTCGTTGTGAGCTTGTTGAAGTTTCCTAAAAGCTCGGACATTTTCACCTATTATGACCTGTCCAAAAATAGGGACACCAGATTGAAAGTGCTTAAAAATCAGTGACACACCATGCTACATAATTGTTGATACTAATATCAAATAATACCAGTGAAATAATGGCTGATATATCAGTCAGGATTGCTTACAATGTGATGCATTGTAAGGTTGTAGATCAGCTATTTTCAGCAAAGATATTTAATGTATAGAGAAAACAGAAAAGACACTACTAGAGCCCTGAGGGACTCCGCTCAACAACATATGGGGTTTAAGTGGTTAATTACGGCTTTTAAAAAAGGCTTTTCAAACATCATGACGGATCACGTTAAGGTTAAGGCCAGTGGTTAGGGAATGAAAGTGTTTGTCAGTATCTCCTCACAGCGTGCGTGTGTGTGTGTGTGTGTGTGTGTGTGTGTGTGTGTGTGTGTGTGTGTGTGTGTGTGTGTGTGTGTGTGTGTGTGTGTGTGTGTGTGTGTGTGTGTGTGTGTGTGTGTGTGTGTGTGTGTGTGTGTGTGTGTGTGTGCCTAGTTCTAGTGTGTCAGTAGCAGCTTGAAGTTACTCCAGGTTAACAGGGATCAAATTGCTGAACACAGGAGTGTCTTGTCTGTTGTGTGCGTGTGTGCGTGTGTGTGTGTGTGTGTGTGTGTGTGTGTGTGTGTGTGTGTGTGTGTGTGTGTGTGTGTGTGTGTGTGTGTGTGTGTGTGTGTGTGTGTGTGTGTGTGTGTGTGTGTGTGTGTGTGTGTGTGTGTGAAACAGTTTGCTTGTTTAAAAGGTGTGTGTATGTGCGTGTTCGTCCATGCAGAGCTTTTTGTCTCCTGGATATCAGTTGGTTGATGTTTGTTTAAGTGGCGAATGAATAGTGCGTGCTGAGACAGCCCCCCCCCCCCCCTCCCCTCTCAGTGTGTGTGTGTACAGCTTCAGGCGAAAGCTTAGTCAGTCAGTGGCTCAGTGGTGAAGAGGCTGTGGCCAGTTTGTGGACTGGAAGAAGCAGCTTGGAGCTATACGCAGCAGAACACATAGAAAGAGCAAAGAGAAGAGAGTGAAAGGATAAGAGAAGCAAGGTGAGCAAGAAATAAAACGATGTACTGAATTGGTGAACAAAGTGCAAAGTAGGGTGGACGAGAGAAAGAAGAAGAACAACAGAGGAGAAAGTGGTGAGTCTGAGAGTCCATCTTTCAGCACTGTCTGACAACAAGTTACTGTTTAGAAGCTGCTAATAGTGGGAGTGTGCTGTTATAATTGCTATGCATGCAATTATTTGTGTTTCATGCATGATTCTTCTACATGGGATTTAGGGCTGTAACTATCGATTATTTTCGTAGCAATTTTTCTATTGATTATTTTTTTCAATTAATCGAATAATTGAGAAGCTTATTTTTCTGGATAAAAAATCAACAACAAATCAACACGCGAAATAGCCATTAATAGCTATTTTCTAGATTTTATTAACATTTATTATGCGTTTTATAATTGATTAAATCAGTTAGTTCGATTAACTGTTGCACGCCTAATGGCATCCAATTAGGGCTGAATGTGAGTCAGTGCAGTTTGACGTCAAAGGGTCAAACCTCAACCTTGTGCATATCACAAACAAGACAAACAAGACTGACAAACAAACAATACTGATTGCCATTCACCCAAGTGAATGTGGCGACAGTGTGTCCTGAACACTGACTTTGAAGCAATGTGTCAGATTCACCTCAGACAAGCTATAGGCTAGATGCCAAGCCACAGTTGACCTCCTTAAAGACAATGATAGCTCTCTTCGAAGCCACTAGGGTAAACACAACAGAAGCCCATCTCCGACGAGAGTGTCATCACCTTGACTATGATCAGTAGGTTGCTTTATCAACACTGTAGTTCAACGTAGGGTTACAGTAGATGTGAAGTATTAATCAGAGCTGAGAGCTCTGATTCATGTTCTGCAACATGAGAGAGTTCAAATGGAACCAAATGGACCCGTTGGTTCCATTTGTACTCTCTCAGGGTTAACTTAATACTAAGGCGTTTACTGTGTACATGTACTGTATGTGTGTGTGTGCGCGCACATTTGTGATTGGAGCATACTTTGGCATTCTCTGGTGATACTATTCATCACCAGGCAACAGAGCTGAATAGTTTCAGAAGAAGCGACTAGTGATGTAGAACTAATGGTTTAGCACTGGACTCTGTGCGGATCTGACAGTGTCTGTCTGTCTCTGGTTTACATTCATCCACTTTAAGCTATTGTGACTTGTGGTTTTGTATCTGAACCTGACTTTAAAGCAAGGTTTCACCTTTGTACCCCCCCTCACACACACATGCATGCACGCACACCCGCACACACGCACGCACACACACAAATGTCAAGGACAGTTTTGGAATCGTTTTTGTGGGAAAACAAAACAAAAATCGAGAAATCTGATTGTTCATTCACTCTATGCATTACACCACAATATGTTTATGAAAAAGTACAAATGCATAGAAGTGTCAACAGCAGTTTTAAGTGTACATTTCACTGTGTTGTGCAATTGATAGAATGTAAAAGCAATCAGCTCTCTATTCTTCAGTCAGCCACTGCAGCTGGGACACCAGGAATGAACTAGCTTGGTAAACGTAACCCTAATCTAATTCCACTTTTAAAATGGGATCATTGGGAGCCCCCCATTTACAGCTTTAGCTGTTAAGTTAAAGCTAAAGCTGTGTTTTCAATGAAGAGCAGTCGTATCGGGTCATACAAATTTGTATCTAACTTATAGCTCAATGTGAGTGCTAGGGAAAAGAAAGAGATTTGAGCTCCACACCTCAATTGGGGTTTCTGATAGCAACAGCTGGAGCCAGAGTTTCCTAAAAGCATAGTTTTCATCCTACTAGCCAAGAAAGCGTCCACTAGACACAGGGACAAAAGTCAGGGCATCGTGGAACTTAAAAGGTTTCTTTCTCTGGATCTACTTTGATGTTTGAATCACCTTTCTCTCTCCGCCTCTATCTCTCTCTCTCTTTGTCTCCTTTGCGTCCCTCCCTTTCTCTACTCACCGTTTCTCTGTCTCTCTGTCATTCCCTTTATGTGTCTGACTCTAAATCGGGCACAGACTCCTCTATTGCCTGAGTGATACTTAGTTGCGCACGGGTGTCACGCCCCAAAAAAATGCAGATCTACAAGCTCACAATGCGTCACACTGCAACGCGTTGTGAGCTTGTATTGTTGTTTGACACCCATGCACAACTAAATACAAATCAGGCATAAGACTGTTTCTGTGTGTCTCTCTAGTTGGGATGACAGTAGCTCGGTGAGCAGTGGTATCAGCGATGGCTTTGATCTCGATGACATCAGAGGCTCATCACTTCACAACATCAACACACCGTCTGTCGCCCTCCATAAGGACGTCACTCTAGAGGTGAGCTATAACCAATGAAAACCAATTTACACCTGTCAATCTGTCTTGTAAGATCTTTATTGGCTAATATCCAGAGGATACCTCGACGTACCGCAAGTGTGACACCAAGGATTCGAACCCAGGTCTCTCGCAGGGGAAACCAAGCATTACCACTCATCCAAGGGGAGATATTATGCTTATGAGCTTATGGCGGGGCTGCTCCGTTCCATTCACCACCCTTTTGGTCTCCCCCCACTGGGAAACCTGATCCGGGTCACGGCATGATATGACACCCAAGATTCAAAGCCGGGTCTCATCCAAAAGAGAATCCCCCTTGGCCAGAGGAGATATTAGGGTTATGAGACGGCAAGACTACTCTGTCACATTGTAAAGTCCTTGTCCATGTCCTTGTAAAGTCTAAGCTTAACACCAGAAATGCCCCCCCCCCAACTATTTACTGTATATATACATTTTTTACATCGCTAATACTGATGATGTCTTGAATATTAGTGTATATTATTGTATGTCTTTAAATGTCTCGAGGAATTTAATACACAGGACCACAATGGAGACAAGCCATCAGGGCTTTTTGTGTTATCCTTTTAGCGCAATTGTATGATCGTACCACAGAAGTATTTACAAACTGTTAATAAAGTATTCAATCAATCAATCAAACATTACCCCCCCCCCCCCCCCCCCCCCCTTTTTTGGGGGGGATTACTTCGGGCAGGGCTACTCCATTACATAATCTCACTTTGTAATTTGGCTGCAGTGCTTTAATCCAGTCCAGTCGATGCAGTCTCTTTTCAGCGAACTACTGAATGTGTTCTCACTCTGACATCCATTCCTACCCCATTTGGAAAACATTCATCTGCCTGTGTGATGAATGCTTGCTGTGTACTGATCCGTCAATGTTTTGTCTGTACTCACAGCCAAGAAATCAGGTGCACACTGAACAGAGATAATATGTTTTCGCAATATACATCATGGAAAGAATCAGGCTGAGATGTGTGCTTTCTGGCACTGCAGTAATCTGTGAATTCACCCTCTAAGAGAGAGAGACAAAGAGACAGACAGAGAGACCGAGAGACAGAGAGACAGTTATAAAGAGAGAACATCAATAAAGAATTCTTTGTTGCAATGTCGGAAACAGCATGGTCAAAGGCCTGCTGTCACACACACACACACACACACACACACACACACACACACACACACACACACACACACACACACACACACACACACACACACACACGCACACACACACACACACACACACACACACACACACACACACTTTATATCAGTGAGCTACACTAAAATCACCTCATCTGAGATCTCAGCACTGTTAAGATTCCACATTGAAATCAATTATTGCTAGCAACAACAACTGAAGGATAATGTGCAATTAAAGAAACCAACCAAAACAAACAAACCACTATATTTCTTCAAACAAACAAACCACTATATTTCTTCTCCTGCAGACAGAGACAGACTGTGAGAAACGTGGTGGTGCTGCAGAGTACTGCAATGCCCGCTACTTCTCTGGAGCAGACATGACTGACAAATCACAGCACAGCTCCTCAGGCAGGAAGACACCTTCCATTGGTCAGACAGGCTCCTGGAGGCGGGGCATGACTGCACAGGTAGGTGTGGTTCTGCTCCTAGGTATCGTCTGGATCAGTAGGTGTTTCTCAAACTGTTTAGCTCGAGACCCAAAAGAGAAATTTGGTGTCTGTGGTGGTTTTGAACAGGAATTCTAACCAGTTGAGTAGGTCCTCATACAGGTTAGAGAAACTGTCCCATAGCCAGAAGGCCACGGGTTCCATTCTGGAACTGTCAAGCCTGTAGGGCTGCAACTATCCATTGTCCAAGCAATCGACTACGTTTTTGATTAATAGACTAATCAAGAAGCATGTTTCTTGATTATCTGCTATTTTCAGTAGGCTATTTTAGTTTAATGCCTAAAATAGGCACAGATTATTAATCTTGATAATTTTATAAAATTCTTTTATATTCTGGAAATATTATTAAAAATATTTGGAAATATTATTAAAATATTTGGAAATATTATTTAAAATATTTGGAAATATTATTAAACATATTTGGAAATATTATTAAACATATTTGGAAATATTATTACAGAAATAATTTCATTAGTGCATGCAATTGATGTGTTGCCTGTATTCCAGGTGGGTGTGGCCTCTCCCAGATCCAAGACTCCTCAGATGATCAATATGACAAGCACCTCACTGAAGACTCAGGGAACAGGTATGAAACAGGGTTCCATTTGCTGGGGGGGATTGGGGATATATTAATTTGCTTCTGCTTTTGATATCTCCCCACATTTTTTTATTACCGGCCTGCTTTTCCTTTTTTTTTCCTTTCCAAAATATTTTAATGGACAGCAGACAAGAATAGAAGTCATGGAATGGTCAGTATAACGAAAAACAGAAAACATAGATTAGATAGATAGGGATCTGCTACATCGGCCAAATACATACCGGTACACCATTAATCCCACCTTTTTTCTCCCAGTTCTTTTTGGATTCTGTTCAGACTGAATTAAATACAGGCATTTCCTGATATGTTTGATATTTATGTTTGATAATATCACAATTGTACAATTTATTTAAAGGGATATTTCACTTTCAAGCATGTTTGGGGTCATTTTAAGATCTATTCAGTCTTTTGTGAGGACTTCATGCAGTTTTTAAGTTGCTTGATTCAGTATTTACTTAGATATTTGATAAACTCCATTTTAACCATGTTAGATTCATTGAAAATACACGTCTGTGGTTCTGGTGACTGATATTGTCCTTCTAATGCGTGAGGCCGTGTTTTTTCAATGACTTTTTTCAATTACTTTGGAAAAAAAGAAAGAAAAAGGAAATAACAAAATAAAATAAAGTAAATGAAAAGGACAATATCACCAGAACCAAGGACAGGTGTTTTCCATTAATCTAACATGGCTAAACGGTAGTTTTAACTTACAATGGGTTTGAATATATTTTATCCGATACGTCACCTTCCTATATAGGAAGGCGACGTATCGGATAAAATATATATCAATATCTAAATACTGAATAAAGGGGTGAAACACAAAAGCCTTAAAAGGCTTTCTCCTTTGGGTCATGAGAGAAAAAAGTTTAATAACCTTTGATCTCGTCTATTTCTGCAGAGTAATAACGACGTAGACTATAATAGACTAATTGTAATTCTTATATTCAGCATATCTCTGTCTCTCTCCATGGACTGCAGCAAAGACAGATGATGCTAAGGTATCAGAGAGGAGCTGCCTGTCTCCCAGGACCCTCCTGCTACACTCTCCATCGTCTGCTGGGGAGGAGATCAGGAGACCTGGGTCTGTGTCTGGTTCCACTTCAGCCAGAACAGCAACCACCAGCTCTCTGGGATTCAAGAAATACTTACCAGGTGGAGGTAGGTTTTCATTTGATAGAGAGATGTGTATTTGCAGTAGACTGGTATGCATCAGAAAACAACAGTGGCAGTAGTGTAATATAATCAAAGGCTTTGTATATAAGTAGCCTAAACCTTTTTTAATTTTAAGGACATCCAGTTTGATATGCATTAGTCCATGGACCCCCATTCGATATGATTTTTATCTCTAGGACCACAACCTACGCTGTATCCTCAGTTTTTAGCGGCGCTAGCCGCTCTATACCTTTAGGTATAGAGCGGATATTAGCCCTCTATACCTGGCTTTTGTGTCAACGTTCTGATTGGTCAGGCTTGCCAAGGTTCTGATTGGTCAGGTCCGTCAACGTTCTGATTGGTCAGGCCCGTCGAGGTTCTGATTGGTCAGGTCCGTCAACGTTCTGATTGGTCAGGCAAGGGAACTATTCATGACATCAATATTATATCATGAATACAGAATTAGATGGTTTATATAAACTGTAAAAGTCCGGAACATAAACACTCTGGGTACGGCTTATAAATTGTATAGATTATTTCATAACACATACATATCTTTCTGGTACCACATGTATACACACGGACACACAAAGTTTATTTTTTAGGTACCCACTCTATCAGCTATGACAGATCAGTTTTTGCCACTTACCTTGGAATGCATTTGGTGATTCGCTTCCAATGGCACTATTTAGTGCCACTGGAAGCCTTGAAATAAATTTACAGAGATTTAATATTGTTTCTCTAGTATTTCTCTGTGTGTACGTATGTCCGTGTCTATGTCCAGGTGTATATCCATCCTTATGTTCGTCCTCTGTATTCTTATTAACTGGGGTATAAACTAATATTGATATTATATATTAGATATTAATATTGAAACACATATCTATGACAAAATGTATCAAAGGCGCCGCTACCTTCACACAGGTGTGATTTTTATCTAACTCAGAGCTACAGATCTGTAAAGGTCAATTTGGTTCCTAACTATCAATCATATACGTAGCTGGGGACCCCTGGAACCCCCTGTGAGTCCCCGGACCCCACGTGGAGCTACACAGGCCTATGCTATACATTCATTGATCACCTTGAGGTTAATCTAACCACTTAAATGCTATACCATTGAATTAAATTGAATTGAATGTAATACTTTGTTGACCAAATTCCCAAGGGCTCTATAGTAGGCCCCCTCCTGTTTTCGCTGTACGCTAAATATCTTCACCGAAAATAGCCCATCTAGACATGTTTTGAGCTTGTAGATCTGCAAGTTTTGCCAAATGTTTGCCACAGAATAGGGATACTAGGGTTCAAGTGGTTAAGTCTAATTGTTTATATTTTTCTCCTCTGCCTCTCATGACCTGGAGGGTCAGGAACCTCAGTGACCTCCAGCGGTGTCACCATCATGAGTGGCTCTGCCACACTGGGCAAACTGCAGCATCACTCTGCCCTCAGCGCCATCACCACCGGGACCAGCCGCTGTCACCAGCCGGGCTCCATGGGCCGACACCGGAGTGTAGACGACGGCTGCCTGTCTGTTAACAGTCGCCAGTCGGTCCTCCAGTACCGCAGTCTGCCGCGGCCCAGTCGAAGCCACGGCAGCTCCGCTGGTAACCGCGGCAACAACTCCATAACCACCGTCTCCCACCCGGCCGCGGTTGACATTCCGGGAACCGGCTCCAGGGTAAACACGAACGGCACCAAGCGGAGCGTCGGGTCCAAGCTGCCCTCAGTCAACCGCACAGACAGAGATAAAGGAGGAGGAGAAAGGAGAAAAGGTGGCGAGGAGAACGGTGTGTGTGGAGAGGACAGTGGGTTGGGGGGTTCAGGAGATTCTGTGCTGTCCCTGGGGAGCAGGCTGACTAGAGGAAAGTATCCTGACGTGGCCTCTACTACCCTACCAAGGTAAGTCATGGCCTTCTCTCAACCCTGCACATGAGCACAGCAAAACCATCTTTAGCACTGAATTTGCCTTACACAGGTCCACTTGAGTACATTTTTACACTATCAGAGATAAATTAATGCCCAGGATTTTACTGTGACATGATGACACCTAGACCACTGTCTGACCACACACCTACCACCACCAGGAATCCTGCTAAAAATAATCTTATTTCTACATGTTAAATCTACAGTGCTGTTTATAATTGCAGTTCCCAGCTGATGGTCCAGAATGAGTGCGAAATGATTCATGGCCCTGGGACCAAAAGCAAACAGCCGCAAAATGTTCTAAAGCTGCCTCTCTGATAAGCCATAATGATCTGCTAGTCTTGGCCCAAATTCCTTTAACTTGGAGCAACATGTTTGGGTTTTAAGCTTGATTAATTGAATTTTAATGCGGTGAATATGACGTTTCTTCATTAGTTTTCTCAAGAGCGACTCAAATATAAAAGGCCACATTCCGTTGCACGCTATAGTCCCTGACTGGAACCCACAGAACCGACCCTGTTTTGGTACATGATCCGTAGGAGTCACTGGTCTGTGCCCTAATGCTGCCATCTCCACATCCACACTCAGACACTATCACAGCAACACTGTTTTGATTACTAATCTACGCATTAATCTTAGCTGCATGGCCGGCCTATCCCAGAGATGTCACCAGGCAGATTTACAGCTCCTGTTCCGACCATAGCCAATGACATGGTCCAGTGGTGCTGCTGTAAAGGGGCATTCCTTGAATTCATGTGGCAGTGCTGGAGACTTTGTTATGTTTAGGATCGGGGCAGAAAGGAAATGGAGGCTTGTTTCTGTCTAGATCTGTTGATGTGTCTTTGCTTCTCTGGCTTTATTCAAAACAAATCTTTCTCAGGAGTTTTTTTTTAGGCTAATCTGGTAACATGTGGGTTACATGTGTGAGTCGTACAATCTTACACTACTTTGAATGACCAATAATTGGCATCAGACATGCATGTCATATTGCATGGTTGTGTGTGGGCAGACAGACAGACAGACAAATCTTTATTGATCCCAAGGGACATTTTGTCATAGCAGTGTTGTTATGTGTTTGAGAATACACATACTGTAGGGGCCAACATAATTGAATTTGTCCATGAGATAACAAAGCTAAGTTAGTACTTTTACCATTCCCAGGCCAATCACATACGACTGCATGCCAGAGCCCTCTATCTGCATGATTAATACCACTGAGCATGGGACGCCCCAGTAGCTCCCAGTGTTTCATGCTCAATAAGCTAATACTGCTAGAAAAAAGGGATTTCAGTGGTGGTTTGGCTGAGAGGAACTGAATGACTGGAAACATAAAGGACCATACCGGCGTCAGGACATGTCATCGTCTATTCATAGCTTCGGCCATAAATCGTACATAAACATAGACCATTTCCCCGTTAATGGTTTTAGTTTTAAATTTGCCGTTTTTCTATATTTCTCCCTAAAGTCAGTAAAATGTTACCGAACATACCTGAATAACTGAGTCAGTGTTGGCTAAACGTCATTGCGCGGTCAGTAAGTCATGGACGTTTGAATTTAGTTAGTAATTAATCTTTTCTCTACAAAATGCTTTCAAACGCAACGATGACGTAACTTTTTAAAGATTTTTTTATATCAATTTTTGGCAGAGACATCTGAGACAGTTGGATTTGAAAATGGGTCCTCGACTGACAAGGAGCATAATTCATTGTTTATTTCATAAATGAATGCCCAACTTTGTCATGCAAGTGTGTTGCACAAAAGTAGGATCCATTGGAACACAGGGTTTTTTCTGGACATGCAAGGTTTCCGCCCTACAGCGACAATAAGGTCAGTGCACTAAATGGCTGCACAGCCAGGCAGGCACCCAACGCTAACGTAAGGTTGACAGAAAATAACCACATATTACTTATCTCAATAAAATTGCAAGTCCCTGCAAGTTGAGTTTCAGTGATGAGAACCATTTCTTCCTTTTTTCTCTAAGGTTGTTTGTCTGAATCTGAGTCATTCTTTTAGAAATCTTGTGTTCAAAGTAGAATCTTTTTTTGCCAGAGTGGAAAGGTCATTGGGTCACTCAAATGGTTAGGGTTCATCCTCCAAGGAGCATGCCTCCACTCAGCAAGTGTCATGGCCAAGTTCACTTTCTATTAGAATGAATGGTAGTAATAGTAACAGTAGTACTAGAATTGTTGGTCCTCAACATTTCCCCCTTTTCAGATGCAGTACTATATAACATACTGTAGTTTTCTGCTTTCAGCCTTCATTCAGCCAAGTGATATTTGTTTTGTTAATATAAGTGTTAAATATTATGTTAAATAGCTTGATATTCTGAGTGTTTGTTCAGTAACAGGGGTCTTCCCATTTCTTTAGTCAACAACAGAAAATACATTTTCAGGTTTGAATACAAATTCCATCCAATCAAGAGAGAGAACTCATCCAGGATACAGGATAAACAAGTGAAATGGAAATGATGACAAACAAATGAGTTAAGAGTTGAGCAGGCAGAATTTGGAACGGGAACACAAGCTGATACGTGACCTTTGAGTCCTCTCTCCTGATTGGTTGACATTTGTAACACACTTGAAAATGTATTTTCTGTTTACTAAAGAGCTGGCGATACGGGGAAACCCCTGTTACTGATACAACATTCTTTAGCAATGATTACTACCAGAATATAAATCTTTAGCTTTTTAATAATAACGTTTTTGTTTTAATCAAATAAAATATCCCTCACAGCACATTTAACTGTGCATGTGTTGTACCTGTCTCCTCATGCTGAGTATGTTTAGTCTGCTGGAGGAGCTGATAAAACAGACTCCTCTAGGAGGTGTTGGGGAGGTGAAAACATACCTCATGTCTGTTGTGTCTACCATCCTCCCTACGGATGTTTTTACTCTGTCCCTCTCTCCTTCTCTGTACTTTAACTTAGTGCTTCCCAAACACTGGGTCAGGACCCATTATATTATCGTTGCTGTTGGGCAGAAACCTCTTATCTCCATATTCTAACTTTTCGTGTTTTTTTGTAAATTAACGGCGTACTTGAGCAATCTACATAGCATCACACAAAAGTATCAAAAGTAGCAGATCCACAAGCTTCGAGCTTGCGGGTTTCCACCCGACAGAGACAAATTGTATTAAAAAAAAATATTTTTCTAAAGAATTTCAGAAAATGTTCAAATCCATACATTTAAAACAACTTTTAAGAAATAGTGAAAATAGCAAATCTATAAGCTCACAGCATGTGAGCTTGAGTAGCAAAAAATAAATAGCACAAGTAACGAAAATAACCTCACAACATTTCACGTTGCAACGCGTTTGTAGATTGGTTATTTTCACTATTTTTGAAACAAAAATTAAGTCGAAAAAAAAACATTACCAAGTAATGTGATCGATAATTCTTTCATTTCCATTTACAATATCAAGCAACAATCATCTGTATTATTGTTTTATAATCTTGCAGTCCTAGTATGGCTACAGTTGTCTAAAGCAGGCAAGACTAGGATGATGACATTTGTATTTTGAATTGGAAGGAATTAACTTAATGACAGAGTATTCTTTCTTAATGATTAGATTATAGATTACCATACCAAACCTTTCATGTAATGAGCGTTTGAATTGAGAGGAATGCTCGACAAGAACGCTTCCTGGAATGAAGATTGACCTGAAAGTGCATTGAGAGGCCAGACCTGCTGTGGACAGGGTCTGGAGAGGAGACTCACTGTGGACAGTGTGTCTGTGTTTGGTTTATTTTTGTATCTGTGTGTGTCTGTGCGTGTGCGCGTGTGCGTGTGTGTGTGGGTGGGTGGGTGTTCATTTGCAAGTGAACCTTGTTGTTAGCGGCCTCTCTCAGTCACACACCTCGTCTCCGCACAGCAGTCTAGGTATAATTATAGTGATCTTCCCTCTCTCTCTCTTCCTGTTTTAACTGATGTCAGCACTGGCATTTTGATTATGACCATCATTTGAATTATTCTAAGCACTTGTATTGTGATGATAATCTACACCGCACAATTTTGAGTGTCCATGTCAACTGTGCAAAACCTGAACCTGTAAGGTCAATTCGTTTACACTGATTTATGCTCACATTTTAACTGAGAGTGTAACAAGCATGATGTAATCGGTGATAAGATGCGACCGGCTCTCGGTTTGGGCTTGAAAACTTTACACTGACAGACAGTCCAACCGACAGTGTGGCTGGCTTATACTGGCTGCATTGTCGCAGCTATAAATGGACCCTTATGGGTCAATTTTTACAGTTAGTTAGTTACGTTTAGTTAAACGGATTCATCCATGCAAAGCCAACTGAGCCCAAATAGTCTTTTACGGTAATGCCCTCGCATTGACTCCTAGTGGCATGCGTGCGTTGAGTAGGCTACATACAGTAAGCCCAGTCAGTAGGTCACTGTTTCTTGACTCTAAGGTGTCATGGAATCAATGGTGGTCATTGGTGGAAGTATTACTCTGATTTTAAAAGTAGCAATACCACAATATAAAACATACCCTATTACAAGTGAAATACTGTATTCAAAATGTTTCTTGAGTTCAAAAGTATTGGCATCAAAATATACTTAAAGTACCAAAAGTTTGTCAAAATTATCAAAATCTTTAAAAAAAAATAGCCACAAGCTTCCTTCTACACACGTCTTTTTTTGAATAGCTGAAGTATAAATTATGGCTTAATTGGTTAAGGTTTTGTAAAAAATAATCTAAATCTGCAAAGTAATAACTAAAGCGGTCATAATTCTAGTGAAGTAAAAAGTACAATATTTTCCGATGTAGTGGAGTAGAAGTATAAAGTATTGAAAAATGTGCATACTTGTACCGAAGTACAGTACTTGAGTAAATGCACTTAGTTACTTTCCGACCACTGCCTGGAATGCATGTCCCTGTGCATCCCTTGCGTAGATGATGCTGTGATTGTAGATGCACATCATGATGTATAATACAGTGTCACTGAAATGTCAGCTGGGTCACACTGCACGTGACAGAAAGAAACCCATGACCTACATACAGACTGTGAGCCATTGTTGCTCATAGGACACAGGGTTCAGCCTAAAAGTGTTGACCTCAGGAATGTTTTGATAGTGCTGTGCATGAATGGCAATTAAAGAAAAAAATGAATAAATAAAGGAAAGAAATCCTGCCTTTATTTTGGAAACGTCCACTATTGTCCAGGCTAGTCTGTTAAAGAACAAAAAAAAGAAAAGAAACAACTGTGTGTAGGTGATTGGTTGGTATTGGTTTATAAAAGATAAACAAGACACAGATTCTAATAACGTCAAGACTTCTCTGTGCAAGCGCAAGGTGAGCTGTGATTGGTGTAGCAGTGCCAGCTGAGCAGTGCGGTTCACTGTGATTGGTCTACTTTTGTGGGGACAGCGATACGGACAGAGTGAGATAGAGACAGAGATACAAACTGTACATGTTTGGCCCCTTTGACCCTGAATAACTACAGTGGTTAAAATAAATTAAACTCTACAACTGAATACAAAATCTAGATACAGTCAATAAAAGTAAAGTGGAAATGCCTGACTGACTTTGGAACATTTGTGAACACATAATGTGGTATCGCTGGAAAGACAAACCCCTTATGTTCCATTTAATCACTTAAAGGAGTAGTTCACCCAAAACATTACACACCCCATGAAGCCTTCAATTCATGTAGATTTTTTTGTTTTTGTCGCATTCCTAAGCCAAGAATTTGATGACTGACTACTATGGACCGATGATGACCCCTCTCGTCTTAGAGAACTGGACTTGAGTTACAACTGTACTTAGACCACTTTTTCCGTCTACACCAAATCTCTTTACCAAAAATGGCCGATCTACAAGCTCACAATGCGTGAGCTTGTAGATCTGCCATTTTTTTGCTAATGTTCCCTCCAGAATATGGACACTGCGGTTGCAGTGGTTAAGATTACATTCCAGTTTCAAATGAAAGCACAGAGTCAGTTTCTTGATCATTGTACCTGCAGTGGTGTCACTAATCTGATTGGTTCATATCCCTATCCATCATTCTATAGGTACGGCCACCTGTCCCCTCTGCGAGGAGAGGAGCCTCGTGATTGGCTGCGCTCCCATTCAGGAGGAGGTGTCCAGGAGGCGGGTGCTTCCTCCCCTTCACCTTCAGGAACACGTTTCACCTACACTTCTCAGCTAGGTGGGTCATATCATTGCTTTCAGGCAGAAACCTTGTACGTCCAAATCTGTTACTTTTCAATTAATGGTAAAAAGAACCTGTGTTCCAATGGATCCAATGTAGTTATTAGTCACAAACTCTAATACTTTTCATTGTTTAAATATTTATAAAACCCGCAGACACACTTGTGCCAAGTTTGAAGTCGGATGGTTCTCAAGATATGTGAACTACAGACGTTACGCACAGATGGATGGACCGAGATTTTGTGCATTTGGAGTACGATATAATATATGTATTATATAACAGGTTATTGAGAAAAATTGTCCAACAGAGTCAACTGTGCTGGACTTCGCATTTGTTGTTTCTGTGTTGAAGGGCAAGATCAAGAACAAGGTTTACAGGAAATGACCTCATCAAGTCATATATTGTACTAACTCATTCAATATGAAATCAAAAGAACTAACATGCTGTCTTTCCG
>NC_139943.1:20470184-20620184 GCF_963454915.1 Gymnoscopelus microlampas
GCGGGTGTTTTTTATTTACTCCAATGCACCTGTCTCGCCAAAATTTCACTCAGGTGTGCAAAAGTCTTTGGATTACCTGCCAAAAAGGCAACTAAAATGGATGTGTCACTTTAAACAACAACAGAGTGCTTTGTTTTCTTATGCCTCCATTAAAACGTCACCCATCTTATCTTCTTCAGAACTAATCAGTAAATCTACCTGCCAGAAAGAATACAGCACGTAGCCCAACAATTTCAACAGGATATATGTGTATAGGATCTATACACAATCAAAGTCAGTATAATCCATGTAGTTTTCAGCTGCGGCAAGCATCACTAATGTTTGCTTACATTACAGCTGAGCTCACTACTTTTGTTGCATTGTATTATGTATTTGCTATTTGATAATTGGTCAACTATGAGTCAGTGGTTCTCAAAGTGACGTCCAGGGACCCCCAGTGGTCCTTGAGTGAGTTCCAGAGGGTAACCAGCAAAATGTGTTAACATAGCATTAAAATAATTTAGCCAGGTAGATCTGCTATTTTTGAAAAACTTTGGAAATCTTAAACATGTTTGAAAATATTTTCAACACAAATCTTCTCTCATGGACTTCAAATACATATCAGTTTGGGGGTCCTGAACATGTTTGAGAACCACTGGTTTAAGTGCTTGATTGTCAAACTCGCTGCTGATGAAGTATTGTGATTCTTTCCCTGCAGTCCCACCTAGTGGCCGCCTTTGAGCAAAGTCTGAGCAACATGACAGTCAGGCTGCAAAACCTCACTACTGCTGCTGAACAGAAGGTAGGTAGAGAGAGAGGAGGACAGGGGGAAAAAAGAGTGAGTGAGTGAGAAAGAGATAAGATAATGTACTGTACTGTGTGTGTACTGTATATGTACTGTACACTATTTCACTTTAAAACCTTGACATTTTTAGCGGCGCTAGCCTCTCTATACCTTTAGGTATAGAGCGGATCCTGCTCTATACCTGACTTTGTCCGTGTGCGTACGTCAACGTTCTGATTGGTCAGGTGCGTCAACAAAGTGATTGGTCAAGCTTCACGTGGCACATGGTTATAAACACATTATAAACACATATCGATGACAAAATGTATCAAAGGCGCCGCTACCTTCACACAGGGTGTGATTTTTTTATATAGGAACTACATTACGTTAGTTCCACTGATCCAAGCCGTAACACAATCGATTAATTGATCATTGAAATAAACCTGCTCTGAAAATGCATGTGGCCCACCTATCTGATCACTTAACATGGCAGCCATATGGCTGCCGTGGTAAGTGGTCAGATGGGTGGGCTGCGAACTCTTTCAAGATTTTCAAGTTGGCCCTGATGATCAACAAGAGGTTTTTAACCGCTGCATTAGAGTAATAAACATTCACAAAACCTCTCGAAACTGGATACCTTGGATGTGTAGATATTTACAAGACAGGGCTGATACATGTTATGTAGAGGAACATTACAGTACATACACAAATAGACAATAGTTGCGTTGTGAGCTGCAAAATACAATTTGATGGTTGTCCTTGACATGAACATGTTTGAGGAACACTGCTCTGAGCTTCAGAACAATCCAAACCATCAGCTCTGTCAGTAACATGTGGCAGCACGTCCACGTTGTTGTAAACATGACAAGGAAACCAGCGCTGTAACCGTTTATAATGACAGGTTCCCAGCAGATGCTCTCTGGGTCATGTAGAGTTGGTATGGGTTAGTGATTGGCTAGTGGCTACCACTGACCTTCTGTCACATTCCAGGACAGTGAACTGAACGAGCTGAGACGGACCATCGAGGAACTCAAGAAGCACAACAGCAGGGCTCAGACCGCCATTAACACTGCAATTAACACGGCTGAAACATGCACACCAGGTGAACCACACACGCACATGCACGCACACGCACACTGTCTAAAACTAGAGAGGTATCAGCTAAAATGGTATTGCTAATGTTCCGTAACATACGTTTAGTCGCTGTCTATAACCTGGCAATGGAAATCCAGCCACAGAGAAATTTTCACTATTTTGGAAAGTTGTTTTGAAAAATATCTTTTTATATATTCGATTAACCCATTAAAACCGTGAAAGCATCTGTGTCATTTTAGATTTTTGTGTTGGCTATTCAAAAATAACAGATATACAAGCTCATACAAGATCTGCTATTTTGGAAAAAAAATGAAAAATCTTGAAAGTATGAGAACTACTGATTTAGAAAGCATTTCTGTAGAATCAGCCTCAGGTCTTAATGGATTACATTGATTATTATAAGTGTTGCACCCCTGCTCCTCTCGCCCCTTCCACAGAAGCAGGCTCAGAACAGGGCAGTCCGGTCAGCGGAGGCTCCGATCGCTCGGGGTCCTCTATGGTCAGACAGCCGTCCACAGACAGTGTGACCAGCCTGACCAGCGTCAACAGCCACACCAGCCGCTCCTCCAGCCTGAGCAGCAGCAACAACGACCTCCACACTAACCATGCCAACAGCACCAAGAAGAAGACCAAGAACTGGGTAGGAAGAATGACTGCATGATGCCTTCATCTATCTCGTCTCCATATATATATATGTCCACCCATCACACTAACCCAGAGATTCCCAATCAGTTGATTGATCATTAAAATAAACATGCTTGTCGATTGGCTATTTTCGGCGAAAGCTTTCTCAACAAAACAGAAAACAGAAAATACACTAGTATAGAGCCCTGAGGGATTCCGGTCAACCATATGAGGTTTAAGTGGTTAATGTTCACAGTATGTGCTCTCTTTGTGTGTGCGCAGCCAGTGTGTGCACTGGGTACACTGGGGCCAACATCTTTGTGTATTCAACTCCTTGACCTTATCCCCCCTGATAAAAAGAAAATCCAGATTACCTACCTACAATTTTGGTTCATTTTAATGTCTGGTTCTATAACCGGAATATATTATAATTTATAAATATGATAATTGCTTCATATATTATTAACATCAGGAATCGTGTTCAAGTGTAATTCATTGTTCAAGGGGATTTTGGCATAATGACTAAATTGGGGACAGTTTAAATAAATAAACATACAAGTCATGATTTCTGGGAGGAAGAAGTAAAGAAAAACTCTGGTGGTGACATGAGGCAAGCCTATTAACAGGTGTGATCATGTGTACCGTACTGTACTGTACTGTACTGTACTGTACGTGTGTGTTCCAGTAAGAAGAAGTATATGATCCTGGTTCAATTTCTGGTGGTCCCATATTCACCCTAGCTGTCACTGTGTAGACCTGAGTGGCTTAGAGATGTAGCTTAGTTCAGTGCTTCTCAGTTAGTTTTGCTCAAGGTACACCAAAAATGTACTTTCTTCATGAACTTGCAACCATTCTGTTCTGGATAACATTGTTCTCCTGAGACGTTCTTTGTCTGTGACCCCAAAAGTGGGTCATGACTCATGATGCAATGATTGAGAAACACTGTATTATTCTAAGAACATAGCTGTTGGTAGCGATACCCCTCTGATAGTCTTGACTAGTTGAGTTCCTGAGGGAAGAGAGGAGTGCCCAGCACAATGCCCAGTATTGTCCATACAGTATATACGGGGGGGGTCCATGGTCCTAATGCCATCCTCCTTTCTGTCTGCTCTCGCTGTAATGTGACAGGTCTGTGAGGTAAGGCAAAGAGATCATTGGTACTTCTGCTAAAATAAATCGCCTTTGCCAATAACTAAAATGATATCCCTGTCTTTTTCCTCCAGCTGCGCAGCTCCTTCAAGCAGGCCTTTGGAAAGAGGAGGACTCAGAAACCAGTCTCGTCTCATTCGGACGTGGACGATTCCTCTCTGCCCACCAAGTCCAAACTGTCCTCCAGTCAGAAAAAACAACAAAACACGTGTCCCAAGGCATCTTCCCAACACAACCAGAATGTCTCTAAGACCTCCCACCAACACAACCCCAACAATCCAATCAGAACAGGATTGGGGAGCCCACATTCCAGCTCTCTGTAAGTCTATAGCTGGCTAGTTAGCTGCAACTTCCTTTAAAGCAGTGGTTCTCAACCTTTTCAGGCCGCGACCCCCCAAGATAATCAGATTTGAAATGGGGACCCCCCACCCTGACTAACACTTGGAATTGTAGGAGTTGAGGCATTACATTTAGTTTGACTCGGTTCCACTGATAAATATTGGGAAAATAGCCGATCTACAAGCTCAATGTCTTGCAACGCGAGGCGTTGTGAGCTTGTAGGTCAGCTATTTTCACAATTGCCTCTTTCTTATATTATTTGATAATTTGAACAATGTTTTATAATATAGTTTGTTCTAGTTTTGTACTTTTGAACCCCCTGGGGTTCCAGACCCACATGTTGAGAACCACTTCTTTAAAGGACCATACAGGCATCCACACATGTCTATTCCCAGCTTAGGTCCTATAACGTACATAAACACACCATTTACCTGTTACTTATTATTTGACTTCACATTCGTTTAATTTAGTTATTTTGTCCAGAAATGTATTGAATTTACTGAATAATTGAGTCAATGTTAGTCTGCAATTAGATTGTAATACCATACAGAAAGAAACAAACTACGGTATGCTTTGGAAGATTGTCAGCAGTAGTGTCAAAGTACTTTTAGTTGTAGTCAATGGGCTAAACATGCCAAAATCACCGGCATGGTGCTTTAATATAAAGATATTTTATTTTACTTAGCCACTTGTCTGTCAAACCCAACTGTTTTAGTTGTTTCTTTCACTATACTTATTTTTTTATGTTTATGCACATGTGTTTGTGTAGTCCCTGTCTGCCCCCTGCTGTCGGAGGTTGGGCTTACAGCTCACTGTTGAGGACTGGCTCTTTGGCTCGGTAAACTGGCAGGCTTTGTCAGCCTCAAATTAAACAAACTATCTAATATAAAGGCAATAATCAATCAATCACGGGTTATAGGTACCCAGACAAACTCCCCCCTCACCCTCAAAGTGATTAAAGGTTTGTTGAATACATGGGAGACTCACACAGCTTGATGATGAAACTGTGATGGATTGTTCACTAAAATGCATCTGCATGCGGCATGCAACCTTATGTTTATAATCGACAAAGACTTCCTCTAATTGTCTCCCTTTCTCACCAGTCTTCATGATACAATGGCAGCCATTGTAGATGTCCCTTACCTTGCAACTCTGCTTTAACTATCCACTATACTGCAACAACCTTCTTTCTCAAAAATAAATTCAAATTTAAAAAGAACACAAAACTCTAATCCTTCAATTCAATATTTCCCAGATGATTCTTTGAACCATTTGGTCTCTGAAAAGGAAAGACATTTCCAAACAATTCCTCTCAGAGATGGAACAGCAGTGCGGCAGTACAGTACAGTACAACAACTAAGCAGTAAAAATTGGGACTTCTACAATGACTTTATCTGCACGGTACTCCAAATCTAAGTTGAATCAATAACTAGTTAGAAATATCTGGGTCTGGTGGAGTGGAGGACTTGATTTATTTGACCTTAAAGTACAAGTGATTCACTGACTTTTGGGCTGTTAAATTGTCTGGTAATTACACAAGTGAAATGAAAAATAATGAACACTATACACAGTATATCTTCCCACCAAGGCCTGCTCTACAGACGGTGCTTTAATGGACTGTAGGTAACCGAGTGTGAATTATGTTTGTATTGTGTTCAGGATCTCAGAATGTGTGTCTGCCGGTGAGGAGAGAGAGGCGGTGATGCAGCTTCGCAGTGAACTGAGAGACAAAGAGATGAAGCTGACCGACATCAGGCTGGAGGCTCTGAGTTCAGCCCATCAACTGGACACTTTACGGGAAGCTATGACACGCATGCAGGTAGCATTCATAAATAAATCATTATAAACTATATTAACTAACCAGATTAAAGCTCCATTTTATTCAAAAGACTATGACTAAACTAAATCAAAATTTGCTTTCAAACATTTCATTAACACGAACAGGGAGACATGGAGGCACTAAGGCAGGAGAACATGAGACTGAAGATGGAGACACAGGACCACGACCACCACCACAGTCTGAATCAAAGCCAGACTCCAAGCCACCAGAACCAAGCCCAGCTCGGCGCACAGAGCGTCAGCCAGCATCAGGCTCATTTCAATCACAACCACCACAACCACAACGCATACCAGAACCACGGCTCACAGCAGTCCAACACCCTGCAGCAGCAGAACGGCTTCTACAGGGGAGGCGCCGTGGAAGGAGGAACGCATCCCTGTGTGGGTCAGACTCAGAACCAGCACACTTCAAACGCCACAGAGTCTACTGGCCTGGGTAATGAAGTCAGCCATTTTGAATAGATGGGATGGATGTGTGTGTGTGTGTGTGTGTGTGTGTGTGTGTGTGTGTGTGTGTGTGTGTGTGTGTGTGTGTGTGTGTGTGTGTGTGTGTGTGTGTGTGTGTGTGTGTGTGTGTGTGTGTGTGTGTGTGTGTGTGTGTGTGCGTGTGCACACTCTTAACTACGTCTTTTCTTTTTCTTGCAGACATGCTGTTGTTGGACGGTGCAGAGGGTGGCTGCAGGAAAGAAGGCCGACATGTCAAAGTGGTGGTGTCTCTGTCTCACAGGAGCAACACAACCACACAGGTACTGTACTCATACAGTGCAGTGCATCAGTGGTTGGGGTCCCCCACATGATTTTTTTTTGGGGGGGGGTGTCCCAGATGACGGTGAAGGACTTTTAAGACTTTTAAGACCTAAAATAATAATAATAATAAATAGATGAAATGAAAAAAGACCATTACTGCATCAAAAGTAATCAACATACTATACTATAAAAATGTGTCAAACATTGTCCAAATCGTCAAATAATATACAGTAAGAAAGAGGCAAAAGTTGTGAAAATAGCTGATCTACAAGCTCACAATTGTGAGCTTGGAAGGAAGTATTTTGCAAATGACTACATTTGAGGAGTAACACTCATTTTCTGTGTATAAATCATGCATGTTATTTTGGGTTGGTGTTCCAGGAGAACAATGAGACACAGTTTCTGATTGGCTGTATGCGGGTGAGTGGGCGGACCAGGTGGGACGTTTTGGATGGAGTGGTCCGGAGACTGTTCAAGGTAAAAACAAACAAAAAGAATACAAGCTAGCAACAACATATGGCGTTAAAGTGGTTGTGGGAGCAGTAAGGGATTTTGGCACCTACAGTGGTTAACTACTACTGCATTAAAGACTGGCAGTTTATTAACAGCTTGTGTAATTGCTTAAATTCCTGTTGTTTGATCACATGATTCGAATGACCTCGCTGACTTCCTGCTGTATCTCCTCTCTCATTGGTTGCTGGTAGGAGTATCTCTACCATATAGACCCTGTAGGCCAGTTAGGTCTATCCAGTGACAGCGTGCTGGGTTACAGCATCGCAGACATCAACCGTCACCCTGGCATTCAAACACCCGAGCTACTGCCCTGCGGATACCTGGTGGGAGACAGCGACACCATATCTGTCTGTCTGAAAGGTACAGTAGTTAGCTGTCTGTCTGTCTGTCTGTCTGTCAGACACGATATACTGTACTGTAGGTCAAGCGGGTCTTAAGTGTTACTGTGTGTCTTTCTTTCTCCAGACTCATCTCTCCAATGTCCTGACGGCCTGGTGTTTGAGACGCTGGTCCCTCTACCCATAATGCAACACTACATCTCACAGCTGCAGGAGCATCGCTGTGTGGTTCTGTCAGGACCCAGCGGCACAGGCAAGAGTTTCCTGGCCGTCCGATTGGCTGAACACTTTGTACTGAGGGAAGGGCTAGACGTCACACCAGGACTAATCACTACCTTCAGTGTTGGGGACAACAACGTGCAGGTGTGTGTGTGTGTGTGTGCATGCGTGCGTGCATGGAACATGTTTTCTGTTTTTGTGTCATTGTTAACCACAGCATCCCTGTTCTGGGCTGAACATTCAGTGAAAAGAGCTGATCTACAAGCTCTAAATAGCTTGCAGATCGGCTACAGTATTTTCGCAGGAGAGATTTGGTATAGAGGTTAAAAGGAGGGGACCTACTAGTGAACCCTGGGGGACTCCAGTCAACGAAGTGTATAGGGTTTAATTGTTTATTGGGGATGTGAAACTACTCATCTGCCATGTGAAAATGTCCTTGAGCAAGGCACTGAATGACAAACACCTGACCTCCACATGAAGGGTTGTGGTGGTTGAAAACAGAACCTCCTGTCTGACATCTAACCAGTATAATGAAATACAAAAAAAAGGGGGAGACATTTTTTTAAAGCTAAGTATAGGGTCATCTTTAATTTGTGGGTATTTGCAATCATAGCACACTTCTCCACAAAACTTGAGTGTCGCCCTATCTTGCAATCATTTTCCAGCCATGTGTTTCCAGCCAAGTCAGAGTGCAAGTTTCAACTGTGTCTCTCCGCTTCGCTGCAATTATTCTGATACAGCTGAATTTCCAGGTAATTCTTTGACTAAACAATGAGCTAACAAACAGTGTGCGTGTGCGCGTGCGTGCGTGCGTGCATGCGTGTGTGCGTGTGTGTGTGCGTGTGTGTGTGTGTGTGTGCGTGTGTGTGTGCGTTGTTGTCTCAACAGGAGGTCCATCAGTCTCTTTGTAAGCTGTGTGAGCAATACAAGGGCAGTAACAGTGGGAGAGGGGATAAAGTGCTGCCCCTAGTGGTGATTGTAGAGAACCTCCATTACTTCCCATCACCACCTACTGAACTGATCAACGGGCTGTGTAACACCACTCAACACCACTGGTCAGTTTGTATGCATGCTGTATGGACAAATATAATTAACAGCCAATGGTCTTGATGTACAGGAAAAGAACTACAAAATACCATCTTACTATGTGTTGTGCTTTTCTCCAGTCCCTATGTCATTGGAACCATGAGTCAGACCTGTCCTGCTAAGCTTCATCCCCAGCACAGCCTCAGGTACAGTACATGTGTGCTGCATTACACAAACATTAAGGGCTATGGACGTTGGTCACAAGAAATACATTGTGCTTAACAAGACATCTGTCTTTGTGCTGTCTGTCTGTCTGTCTGTCTGTCTGTCTGTCTGTCTGTCTGTCTGTCTGTCTGTCCTCCTAGAGACCACCTTCTAATACTGTTATCCACTATTACATTCTACAGAAATGTGGAGGCTTGTTCAACACTACCCTGGCTTTGTTTTTGTTGCCTATCGGAGGAAATATGTGCATGATAAAGCGTTTTTTTAACAATCTTTTCATATTCTGTTGGAAGGGTGCCATTAGTTTTGATAATAGTCTACTTCTGTGCTTAACTCATTAACATCGGTAAAGCATCTGTGTCATTTTAGATTTTAGACTATTCTAAAATGGCAGATATACAATCTGCTATTATTTTTTTTACATTTTTGAAAGATCTTGAAAGTGTGAGAACTGCAGATTTAGAAGGCATTTTTAGAATCGGCCTCTGGTCTTAAAGGTTTAAATTCGCTTTATTCATTTTGATGACCATCTCTCATTTTGTCTTGTGCTTGTCTAGCTGGATCATGTGGTCCAGTAAAGAGGAGCCTGTGAAAGGCTTCCTGGGTCGTTTCCTACGGCGACAGCTTCTACAAGTGGAGCTAAGCAGTCGCTGTCGGAACCCTGAGCTGAACAAGGTTGTTGATTGGTTGCTGGCTGTCTGGCAGCACCTCGACCACTTCCTGGATATGCACACTTCTGCAGATGTCTCTATAGGTACTGTAATACATTACACATACACAAACACTCAGACAGATGCTCAAACAGACAAAGACCATTCTGTCTGACTGTTTTCATCAGTCTGAAAGTGACTGTGATCCTCTCGTGCAGGGCCAGGTCTCTTCCTGTCTTGTCCCATGTCAGTGGAAGCTTCCAGATTGTGGTTTACCCGCCTGTGGAACTACGCTGTCATCCCATACTGTCTGAAGGCTTTGAGACAGGTAAAACTGTGTGTGTGTGTGTGTGTGTGTGTGTGTGTGTGTGTGCGTGTGCGTGCACTTGCGTGTGTACACATACTGTCATAGTTACATATGCACACATCAGCCATTTGCTGGAAATTTGCTTGAAAATCCAGCCTTCTAAACTAGTTGTTGTACAAGTTCATAATATGTGGCATTTGTGTGTGTTTTTCTCTGGCAGCTGTCTGATGCTGGAGCAGAGTGGGAGGATCCTACTGACTGGGTGATTGCCAGCTGGCCCTGGTCCTCTAGTCCCACCCATCAGGATTTGCTCCGCCTATGTCCTGAGGACGTCGGTTTCTCTAGTAACCATGGCACAGGCTCAAAGACAGACCCAATGGTTAGTATGACTGACACGGTTGGCCTTTGTTTCTTTCTGTACGTTTCCTTGTCTTGGTGTGTTCATGTGTGTCTGTGGTTTGGTTGTGTGTTTCTGTATTTGTATATTACATAGATAGATGTTTGGAATAAATTGCAATTCTGTGCATCTGATGTGCTACTGAAAAGTATCATGATTTATGCTAAGATAGCTTACTGTCCACCAAAGGTACAATGTGTGCCAAAGTGTTAGAATCCACAATAACCAATTAAATAAATACTATACACAGTGACAATGCTGTGGTAATGAGCTTACCCCTGCTTGCCAAGGACTGAATGCCATAAGACATTTCCCCCACCACACTGGCACACCCCCACAATTCCTACTGTTTCAACTGTTTTCAACAAAACTAGAAAAAGTGCTCCTCGGAGCACAGGTCTCCGCCAGGTCAGGTAGTTGAGTGTGGACCAGCAATGTTCTGAATTCGCCATTCAGGATGGAATGTGAAAAATTGGACGGATCCGTCTTGATCACTTGACTATAGAGATAATGTGTACCGGTTTGCGTGATGAATCAAGTTTTGTAAAAATTGGCCTCCTGGTGGCACAATAATAGGGCAATGTTGAAAGGGTGGCATTTGTTCCTCAAAGTAGTGTGAATGTGTGTGCAAAGTTTCACGGCAATCGGACACTGTTCATGATTTGCGGCACTTAGTTCAATACGGGCCATTCCTGCAAACTTTAGATGTCAATCGTAGCCAATCAGGATGGAATATGAAAAATCAAACAGATCCGTCTTGATCTCATGACTATAGAGATCATGTGTAACAATTTATGTTAAATTTGGATACAATCTGAAGGAGTAATATCCAAAAATGTGTTTTACATAAGTCGGCCTCCTGGTGGCGCTATAAAAGGCAGATGTGAAAAATGCAGGGCAAAGGTTTTTCCTTGACTTGTTGGGAGTGGGAATACAAAGTTGTAAACAGATCGGTGCAGTTGCGGGTAAAAACACGAATCGGCCTGTTATAGTGCCACCATGAGGCTGATTTGAAAAATTTGAAGTGGCATTTCTTCCTCGGCCTAGTGGGAATGTACTTGCAAAATTACACGGAAATTGCATGCTGTGTTCATGATTTGAGGCATTTTGTTCAACACGGAGCACATCTGCAAACTTTGGAAGCCTTTTTGAGCCAATTCAGGATGGAATCTGAAAAATCTGAAAAACCCTTCTCTGTAGGAGTACTGTCAAAAAAAATTGCAAAAAGAGGCCTCCTGGTAGCGCTATAACAGGCCCATGTGAAAGATTTGGGGCAGAGGTTCTGAATTGGCATCCAGGGAGTGTGTGTGTGCACAGTTTCGCTGCGATCAAGCCAACGGTGTCGGAGATTAGCTGTTCACAGACGGACACACACACAGACGGACGGACGGACGGATGGGGGGCAAAACATACTCTCTCGCCATGCCTTTCGGCCTGGTGGAGACAATAAGCAAACACAAGGGTGTGGTTTACCCATTTTCCATTCTTCTTCTTATCTCTGGATTGGAGAGCAGTAATTGCAACAATGTCCGAACAACAATAAAGATGGTGGTGCATCTAGTGTAGTGTCCAATCTGGTGTGCCGTTTGCTTCAAACGATTGTATTGACATTGTCAACCATAGATGTCCTACCCAACACCAGGGCTGATATTTCTCAAAGGAAGGGTAGTGCAGATGTCCTAGTTATAGTTTATTAGCATACTCTACTATACAGATTGGTTAATATAACATTTTTGTTGTTAAACTAAGTGTAGCTTTAATCAATAAACTGAACAAATGTTGCTCTCTTATCTCCTAAACACCATCCAGGTCTCCATGCTGCAGAAACTCAAGGATGTCACCCATTGCTACCATAGCAATGGTACCTATGACAGCACAGCAGAACCAGCCCCAGAGTCGGCCATTTGAAAGCTCTGGAATATTGGATGAAAGAGTTTTTGGAAAAGAGTTTGCACAACAAGGTAATGGATACAGGTGGACGCCATTTATATATAGGGTCTATTTGGCTCCCTGACTTCAGTCAAACCCAATGAATACTTGAACAGATGCATAATGGTAGCAACAGAACTATCCTGGATGCCTGTTAGTGAATAGAAGAGCACACAGGACAGGTCATACAGTATGTGGAAGTGAGCAACTTACCGATCACATTGTTCGCTTGGGGCCTTACTCTTGCAGGTTCTTGCTTTGTCATTTGCCTTTTTTCGGAAGAGGAAAACATGTGCCAATCATGTGCATATATCAATGACACCAGGACCAGTGAACCAGTAACAGCTTGTTCACTTACAACAGCAACCCAGCTGGTTCCAGAGAGAGAGAAGCTCGACTCTAAGGAGCAGAGCAGAGTGGAGACGGCTAAACATGCTAAAAATGCATTACTGACTACGCAACTTGAAGATCAGTCGTGCGATGGAGACTTAGTGTTGACAGTCGTTACCGCTGTGCGATGGAGTATTACATTTTTTTTTGCCTGAACTGATTGACGTGAACTAAACTGAGCCAATTTGAGCAGAACTTAGAGTGAACCTAACAGCATTTCACTGATCTGAGCATAGCTATGATTCAAACAAAACAAAATGTCATTTTTACCCGGTCTGCTATCATTTCTAATTCATGCAACGGATACAGCCTAGTCACAAGTCACTTGTCTGGAAGTTAGAGAGCTAAACGTACTGCTTTTGGTCTGTCACACAGTCCAACTGCCATAGCCTGCTAGACTGTCTTGATGCCAAGATACAGCCTGGTCAGTGGTGGATTTGTTTTCACTGTAATAGCCAATGTTGTCTAGTAGAAAGATGTTTCGCTACAAAGCCAAACAGTGCCAATGCAATAAAAAAGGTCAAATATCTGTCACTGATTGTCACTTTGGTGGCCACATGGCCAGTGGCAGGCACCAAAAACGGGAACTCTCAGCCTAGCAGGTCCACAAAGTATGAACATATGCACTGTCTGTGTCTACACCACCAAAAAACGATCCAACTTGAGAGTTTACACCAAGATAATATCTAATAGAGCCCGACCAATGTATTGGTCATCATTTGACTTTTCTGATGACATTGGTATCAGCAATTATGCAGCCAATGTGTCCCGATTTTAACCACTTTCAATCTGGCGTCCCTATTTTGGACAAAAAATTACAAATACATTTGTTTTCAAAAATAGATGCAAGCATGCTGTGCGAGCTTGTAGATCGGCTAGTCTTGAAAGATTTTGAATAGGGCTGTTAAAGTGGTTAAAAAAATATTCTAGTTACATTTCTCAAATAGAAACTAATCAAAGCTATGTTTTTCAATTTGAATAAAAAAATAGAACTTTTTGATAAAATATCGCTCAAAACATTGCATAACGGTGGTCTAGGACTGTCCAAAATAGGGATTGCATCGGACCCAAAAATCTGACATCAGTTATCTAAATGTCATCTGATCTCAAACAACAAGGTTACGGTGTCAGACAATCTGTTTCCTCAATACTAAGGATCCAAACTATAAAAGATGCTACAATAATCTACACTGCATGCACAGCCCTGTTCCCCTTCTTAAAAGGGGTTGATTTTATAATGCTTGCTATGAATGATAATATTTTACATGTTATGGTGCAATCCTCCTTCACTCTGCATAATGTAGCTCCAAAAACATACAGTACTGTATGTTAAATGTACTTGTAACTAAAAGGAATGAACTCAATGTAAAGAAAGCAATGTGGTTGCATGCCAAGACTGGCTACCAGGTCTGATTAAACCATCACACTGACCCTTACCTGCATACCATCTTAAAAACATAACATTTTAGTCTCTTTATGACTTCACCCATCATTTGGGGTGAAAAGGCTAACCTCAGTTAAAGAGGTTAGAGAGACTTTGCGTCATTATGGTTAAATCATTTCTGCAATTGGCAGTACAGAAGTACAGAAAAAGGGTTAGGCACTGGTTTTGACAAACACTGATAATAACTGATATTGTCAGTTTAGTTAACCGAATTGCCAATAGACGAACCTTTCCTCACATTTCAACATGTGCATGAGTAAGAAAACGTAGTGGTGTCCTAGTATGTCTGCCCTCTCTGTGAAGTTTTTAAACCGTCAGGCCAGTATTAAAACATGCATAGCTCAAATTGTAGAGGAAATACCGTTAACATTATTACATTATGTGCATTTTGATACAGCTCAATAGTGGAGCTTTGTATGTGTGTATGTACTTGAAGTAATTTGCCTCTCAGAGATGCTGAACTTGAATGATTGGTGGGTTGTTTGTGTTGTGAGTTTTTTTTATTGTATTATTGTATCTGACATTTTAAAATGTCTTTGTCAGATTTTGTTTTCATTTCATAATGTACAGTTGATGTACATAACCTGACTTCCTGATGTTAGATTTTTAGAAATGTAGACCTAGAATTTTATATTTGCGTAAGGCTTGTTTTGTAAATGGTTCCATTATTGTTAAGAGCAGATTTATAAATAAACAAATGAAATGGGATTACTTTATTGCTGTGTGTCTTTTCTCATGACATTTGACCAAACCCGTTGTAGATTAGCAGCATCTACATCTGGTTGTAAATGGTACTGGTTATTGTGTCTCCATGCCATGGTACTGGTCATTATGTCCCCATGGTCAGTATCATGTCGGTAGTATCATGGTCAGTATCATGCCAGTATGTCAATATCATGTGACATGATACTGACCATAATAAATAATATCCTGTCAAACATGGGATATGAAATGGATAATTTGAGAAACTATTTATGAATTAATCTATTGAACTGATATAAAGGCAGGTTTAAATATCCACCAAACCCCAGATGATAGACGGATCCATAGTCATTAACATAATCAGCACCATCCTACTATAATTCTAGTAACCTCTGTCTGTCTGTCTGTTTGTAGTGGTGTCACTACCCGGTTCTCCTCACTGGCTGGAGCAATTGCTCTGATTTCGCACACAGCCATTCACCATTACCATCTGAACGCAACTGTGAAGCCCGTTTTTCGATTTCATCAAATCTCAGCTTCTTATTAGCGTTTATGTGTCAAACAATGTCGCCTCCCGGGTTGCCAGATCATGTGCGCATATCCCCCCACGGATGCGTCGACCGGGTATGGTCTAGTACTCATAACATAGTCAGCACCATAGTCATTAACATAATCAGCACCATAGTCATTAACATAGTTAGCGCCATAGTCTAGAACATAGTCAGCACCATATGAACATAGTCAGCACCATAGTCATTAACATAATCAGCACCATAGTCAGCTACATAGTCAGCACCATAGTCAGTTATATAGTAAGAACCATAGTCAGCAACATGGTCAGCACCATAGTCAGTTACATAGTCAGCACCATGATACCATTATACTGACATGATACTGACCATGATACTAACATGATACTGACTATGATACTGTCATGATACTAACATGATACTAACATGATACTGACCATGATACTGACAATCAATTGATGTGAATATTAACAATTTAAACCTGTTAATTATCCGATGTCTTTTCCCTAAATAGAAGTATTTAGAATGACAATACTGAAAAATACTGAAATATTCAAAAATGTGTCTAATGAAGAAGCAAATATCTGAAGACCTAATGAATGGTATATTCTTTTACAGAACAACTCACTGAAATCAACCATCTAATCAGTGGATTATACACTGTAACAGTTCCAGGTTTCTGTTGGAATGTCCCAAATAAAGTTTAGCATTATAGTAGAAAGACATACTCAAATGAATGACGTTTTAAAGTCCAAAGTTCTGATATAATACATAAGTCATTTTTGCACACAGCTCTGCAGCGCTCCATCAGCAGGAAAGTAAGCAATGTGCTTCATGTGAATACATATTGATTTACACCACAATAATAATTGTTACGCAGGATTTTCCTTCATAAAGCACATATTTTGAGTATTTTCATTAGATAGAGATTTAAATCTGAATATCTGTCTATAATATTCTCCAATCTTTTTCTAACTTTACCACAGACTTTCGATGTGAGGAGGAGGAGGCACTATATGAGCCATTCTACCGAATCGGTTCAAATTCAGAGTTGGATATTGTGTGAAATTTGAATTCTATTTTGGAAAAACTTTGGTAGCACTTTACAATAATGACCCGTTATAAAGCATTTATAAACGTTTATAAGTAGTTTGTAGACTATTAACAAATCATTAACAACCTGTTTGTTGACATTCGTAAATGATTACTAAAACCTTTATAACTACAGTTACAAATCATTTGTAAAGTATTAGTAAGTAGTGAACTATTCATGAATAAGCCATTTATATACATCTGTAAAAGATTATTAAATCATTTGTAACGACCCATTCTAAAGCATTTATAAACGTTTATAAGCAGTTTGTAGACTATTAACAAATCATTAACAACCTGTTTATTGACATTCGTAAATGATTACTAAAACCTTTATAACTACGGTTACAAATCATCTATAAAGGTATTAGTATTATTATAATTATAATAATACTAATACCTTTATTAGTATAATTATTTGATAAGATGTGCCAAAGAGGGGTACCCATGTACATTATAAGGATACTTGCCTTTTGGTATGCTCATCAGACTATGCAGGTGAAGTGGGGTAATACTGTGTCTGAACATTTCTATGTAAATAATGGGGTGAAGCAAGGGGGGATTTTATCTCCCCTACTGTTTAATTTATACATGGACGATTTATCAAGGAATCTGAACCTGTGTAAAACTGGTTGTGTCATAGGGGACTCTGTTGTCAACCACCTTATGTATGCGGATGATTTAATTATCTTTTCTCCGTACAGTGCAGGCTTACAACAGCTTCTGAGGGTGTGTTCGCAGTATGGCATTGAATTCAATATTAAGTATAATGCCAAAAAGAGTAGCATCATGATTGTACGAAGTAAAGAGGATAGAAGGGCTGTATTCCCTAATTTTATTCTCAGTAGCAACATACTATCTGTGTGCAGGGAGATTAAGTACCTTGGTCACTATATCTCTGATGATCTTACAGATGACAAAGACATCAATAGACAAAGATCCAAATTATATGCTCAGGCAAATATACTAATGAGGAAATTTCACAAATGTTCTGTACATGTCAAGGTATCACTTTTTAAAGCTTTCTGTACACCTTTGTATACGGCTCACCTATGGAGTAATTACAAGGTTAGCAGCATGCAAAAACTCAAAGTAGCATATAATGATGCTCTACGGTTGCTGGTGAGGGTACCAAGATGGCACAGTGCCAGTCAGCTGTTTGTTAACTTGGGGGTACCTACCTGTCAAGCCCTACTAAGAAACTTAATGTACAAATTCATATGTCGTCTTGAAGAGTCTGACAATCATGTTATCAAGATTTTAATTAATCCTATCATGAGCTACACTAGGTTCTCGTCCATGATATGGAAACATTGGCGAAACAGCCTCTACAGACTGTGAGCAGCTGTAGAAGGACTGTCTTATTGTTTTATATGTTTTATGTTTTGTTTTGTTTTATATCGTTGCTTTTATCTGAGTTTTAGCAATGAGCAACTGTCATATGTATTGTTTTATGGACTCTGAGTCTGAAATAAAGATTGAATTGAGTAATTATTCATGAATAAGCCATGTATAATACATCTGTAAATGATTATTACATCATTTGTAACTGATGTTACATAATATATACAAGCTATTGGTAGCTTGTTCATGTTTAACATATGCTTTGTTAAACATTCCTAAAGTATCTATAAATCCTTAGTACATGTTATTATGTGCCCTATAGTAAAGTGAAGACAGTTCATCATTTACAACTGTCTGTTAATGTGTTTGTTCATGTTTAACATGCTTTGTAAAACATTCCTAAAATATCTATAAATCCTCTGTACATGTTATTATGTGCCCTACAGTAAAGTGAAGACAGTTCATCATTTATGACTGTCTGTTAATGTGGACTTTCTCCTTACCTGTTGCAAACTACCTGGCTTTCATGAATGCAGACACCAAACAATTACTAGAATTATCATTCATGTTAAGCAAATGATTCGTAAAGAGTATGTAAACCATTTGTGGTGTTAGGGACCAAAAAAGTCACTACAAAGTACTACCAATCAACTCTAAATTGCCTGAAACATACTCCTAACAGGTTTTTGGGGGGACGATTTTGGCCTCCACACTTAGTGATTATTTCGGATTTAACTTTCGTTTCGGTGGTGACCAACTTTCGTTTCGGTAGTTTGATTACAAAATGTAAGTTGTGTAAAAAATAATCTGACTATAGTAAGTTGTTATTTGTTTGTTTAAGTCAGGCTATAATCTACTCAGAGTCATAAGTTTACAAAATGTACAGTGAACGTCTGTGCGGTTTGTCTTCATCACTGAAAATAACGTACATGTAAACTGATGTCATGTGCAGTTGGGGTGAAGAAACACAACCATTTCACTCCTAATAATACCTATTTGATTTGACATCCTGACTTGCTGCTGTAGCTGAGGCTTGAACCTGTTACCTGCGGCTCACTAGTCAGTGACTCTATCCATTCACCTACAGCTGTTTCCTTGGAATATGTGGTTCTGAAACGTTTTGTTGTCAACCCCCCCAAATTGACCTGTATTTGGGCAGTGGACCCCAATGTGAAAAGATGTAGTGTCAGGGCCCCCCATGAAAAAGATTTATATTTATGCTGTAACACATTTTTTTTAAAGTTATTTGTCTTGTTTGTTGTTCAAGTCAAAGCACCAGGAAGGCTGTACTTGTCAGCCATCTGTTAGCTCAATGGGTTGAGACGCAGTATTCATGATCCAGAGGCCATGAGTTCAAATCCCATTGATGTCTTTCCTATGATTCTTTCCTTTGCAGACTGGCTTCCAGAAGATCAACTGAAAACTACCAGGAAGGCTATATTTGTCATCCAACTGTTAGCTCAATGGGTTGAGACGCAGTATACATGATCCAGAGGCCATGAGTTCAAATCCCATTGATGTCTTTCCTATGATTCTTTCCTTTGCAGACTGGCTTCCAGAAGATCAACTGAAAACTACCAGGAAGGCTGTACTTGTCAGCCATCTGTTAGCTCAATGGGTTGAGACGCAGTATTCATGATCCAGAGGCCGTGAGTTCAAATCCCATTGATGTCTTTCCTATGATTCTTTCCTTTGCAGACTGGCTTCCAGAAGATCAACTGAAAACTACCAGGAAGGCTGTACTTGTCAGCCATCTGTTAGCTCAATGGGTTGAGACGCAGTATACATGATCCAGAGGCCATGAGTTCAAATCCCACTGGTGTCTTTACTGTGATGCTTTCCTTTGCAGACTAACTTCTAGAAAAACAAGTTAAAACCACCAGGAAACCTGTAACTCTCAGCCAACAGCTTAGCTCAACTGGTAGAGCGTCTGTCCAATAACATGACTTGACTTGACTTGAGTGGGTTCGATTCCCACTCGAGTCAAGTGTCCCCGGTAACTTGAGCCAACGGATAAATTGACTGATATCCTTAGTGATGCTTCCCTTTGCAGACTAACTTCTAGAAAAACAAGTTAAAACCACCAGAAAACCTGTAACTCTCAGCCAACAGCATAGCTCAACTGGTAGAGCGTCTGTCCAATAACATGACTTGACTTGACTTGAGTGGGTTCGATTCCCACTCGAGTCAAGTGTCCTTGACTCGAGTGGGAGGAGGACTTGACGTGGGGGACTTGACGTTAGTGGGAATCGAACCCAGGACCGCTCGGTCCTGGGTTGAACTGGATTTGAACCAGCACACTCCTATAAGTTATTCTACGGATATCAGTCAATTTATCCGTTGCCCCAAGTTACCGGGGACACTTGCCTCGAGTGGGAATCGAACCCAGTCAAGTCAAGTCATGTTATTGGACAGACGCTCTAGTTGAGCTATGCTGTTGGCTGAGAGTTACAGGTTTCCTGGTGGTTTTAACTTGTTTTCTAGAAGTTAGTCTGCAAAGGGAAGCATCAATAAGGATATCAGTCAATTTATCCGTTGCCCCAAGTTACTTGACTCGAGTGGGAATCGAACCCACTCAAGTCAAGTCAAGTCATGTTATTGGACAGGCGCTCTACCAGTTGAGCTATGCTGTTGGCTGAGAGTTACAGGTTTTCTGGTGGTTTTAACTTGTTTTTCTAGAAGTCAGTCTGCAAAGGGAAGCATCACTAAGGATATCAGTCAATTTATCCGTTGCCTCAAGTTACCGGGGACACTTGACTCGAGTGGGAATCGAACCCACTCAAGTCATGTTATTGGACAGACGCTCTACCAGTTGAGCTAAGCTGTTGGCTGAGAGTTACAGGTTTCCTGGTGGTTTTAACTTGTTTTTCTAGAAGTTAGTCTGCAAAGGAAAGCATCACAGTAAAGACACCAGTGGGATTTGAACTCATGGCCTCTGGATCATGTATACTGCGTCTCAACCCATTGAGCTAACAGATGGCTGACAAGTACAGCCTTCCTGGTAGTTTTCAGTTGATCTTCTGGAAGCCAGTCTGCAAAGGAAAGAATCATAGGAAAGACATGAATGGGATTTGAACTCATGGCCTCTGGATCATGAATACTGCGTCTCAACCCATTGAGCTAACAGATGGCTGACAAGTACAGCCTTCCAGGTAGTTTTCAGTTGATCTTCTGGAAGCCAGTCTGTAAAGGAAAGACATCAATGGGATTTGAACTCATGGCCTCTGGATCATGAATACTGCGTCTCAACCTATTGAGCTAACAGATGGCTGACAAGTACAGCCTTCCTGGTAGTTTTCAGTTGATCTTCTGGAAGCCAGTCTGCAAAGGAAAGAATCATAGGAAAGACATCAATGGGATTTGAACTCATGGCCTCTGGATCATGAATACTGCGTCTCAACCCATTGAGCTAACAGATGGCTGACAAGTACAGCCTTCCTGGTGCTTTGACTTGAACAACAAACAAGACAAATAACTTTAAAAAAATGTGTTACAGATAAATCTTTTTCATGGGGGGCCCTGACACTAAATCTTTTCACATTGGGGTCCACTGCCCAAATACATGTCAATTTGGGGGGTTGACAACAAAACGTTTCAGAACCACATATTCCAAGGAAACAGCTGTAGGTGAATGGATAGAGTCACTGACTAGTGAGCCGCAGGTAACAGGTTCAAGCCTCAGTTACAGCAGCAAGTCAGGATGTCAAATCAAATAGGTATTATTAGGAGTGAAATGGTTGTGTTTCTTCACCCCAACTGCACATGACATCAGTTTACATGTACGTTATTTTCAGTGATGAAGACAAACCGCACAGACGTTCACTGTACTTTAGTACATTTTGTAAACTTATGACTCTGAGTAGAGTATAGCCTGACTTAAACAAACAAATAACAACTTAGTATAGTCAGATTATTTTTTACACAACTTACATTTTGTAATCAAACTACCGAAACGAAAGTTGGTCACCACCGAAACGAAAGTTAAATCCGAAATAATCACTAAGTGTGGAGGCCAAAATCGTCCCCCCAAAAACCTGTTAGGAGTACGTTTCAGGCAATTTAAAGTTGATTGGTAGTGACTTTTTTTTTGGTCCCTAACATTCATCGAGCTCTGGACTTAGTAATTTTTTTTCCGTTTCGGTAGTGACACAATGGTGTCACTACCGAAACGAAAAAAAAATTGTTCCCCCAAAAACCTGTTAGGAGTACGTTTCAGGCAATTTAAAGTTGATTGGTTGTGACTTTTCTTTTGGTCCCTAACATTCATCGAGCTCTGGACTTAATAATTTTTTTTCCGTTTCGGTAGTGACACTACCGAAACGAAAAAAAAATTGTTCCCCCAAAAACCTGTTAGGAGTACGTTTCAGGCAATTTAAAGTTGATTGGTAGTGACTTTTTTTTTGGTCCCTAACATTCATCGAGCTCTGGGCTTCATACGTTTTTTTCCCGTTTCGGTAGTGACACTACCGAAACGAAAAAAAAATGTTCCCCCAAAAACCTGTTAGGAGTACGTTTCAGGCAATTTAAAGTTGATTGGTAGTGACTTTTTTTTTGGTCCCTAACATTCATCGAGATCTGGACTTAGTAATTTTTTTTCCGTTTCGGTAGTGACACAATGGTGTCACTACCGAAACGAAAAAAAAATTGTTCCCCCAAAAACCTGTTAGGAGTACGTTTCAGGCAATTTAAAGTTGATTGGTAGTGACTTTTTTTTTGGTCCCTAACATTCATCGAGCTCTGGGCTTCATAAGTTTTTTTCCCGTTTCGGTAGTGACACTACCGAAACGAAAAAAAAATGTTCCCCCAAAAACCTGTTAGGAGTACGTTTCAGGCAATTTAAAGTTGATTGGTAGTGACTTTTTTTTTGGTCCCTAACATTCATCGAGATCTGGACTTAGTAATTTTTTTTCCGTTTCGGTAGTGACACTACCGAAACGAGAAAAAAAAGGTTCCGGAGCTCGATGAATGTTAGGGACAAAAAAAAAGGTCACTACCAATCAACTTTAAATTGCCTGAAACGTACTCCTAACAGGTTTTTGGGGGAACAATTTTTTTTCTCGTTTCGGTAGTGATACCATTGTGTCACTACCGAAACGGAAAAAAATGACTAAGTCCAGAGCTCGATGAATGTTAGGGACCAAAAAAAAAGTCACTACCAATCAACTTTAAATTGCCTGAAACGTACTCCTAACAGGTTTTTGGGGGAACAATTTTTTTTTCCTTTCGGTAGTGACACCATTGTGTCACTACCGAAACGGAAAAAAAATTACTAAGTCCAGAGCTCGATGAATGTTAGGGACCAAAAAAAAAGGTCACTACCAATCAACTTTAAATTGCCTGAAACTTAGTCCTAACAGGTTTTTGGGGGAACAATTTTGGCCTCCACACTTAGTGATTTTTTCGGATTTAACTTCGTTTCGGTAGTGACACAATGGTGTCACTACCGAAACAAAAAATAAAATGACTAAGTCCAGAGCTCGATGAATGTTAGGGACCAAAAAAAAGTCACTACCAATCAACTCTAAATTGCCTGAAACGTACTCCTAACAGGTTTTTGGGGGGACGATTTTGGCCTCCACACTTAGTGATTTTTTCGGATTTAACTTTTCTTTCGGTAGTGACACAATGGTGAAAAAATACATTTACTAAGTCCAGAGCTCGATGAATGTTAGGGACCAAAAAAAGTCACCACAAATTACTACCAATCAACTCTAAATTGCCTGAAACGTACTCCTAACAGGTTTTTGGGGGGACGATTTTGCCCTCCACACTTAGTGATTTTTTTCGGATTTAACTTTCGTTTCGGTATTGACAAACTTTCGTTTCGGTAGTGACACAATGGTGAAAAAATAAATGTACTAAGTCCAGAGCTCGATCAATGTTAGGGACCAAAAAAAGTCACTACAAAGTACTGCAGACCACAGGTTTCTGTTGTGGCTGTTCTTCATAATTTACTACAGACTAATACTACAATTACTTCAACAACAATAATAAACCAGAAACAACAAATGAAGATATACAAGCTTCTAGCCTTGTAGATCTGCTATTTTTGACGAATGTTTCCACCCAGAATAAAAAGTTAAGTATAAAGTTATTTTCAACTTGTGTTTTTCAGTAACAGGAGTCTCCCAGTCTCTCCAGTCATATCCCGGCGGACACAGTAGTCTTCAAGGCAAGAGTCAAAGTCAGAATGCAACATATACCTTATAGACGCCGGTAGGGAAGGGGCAACTATTATTAACTTATAGACTCCAAGAACTTGGAATCAATACTCGATTAATGTTAGAACATAAGTCTAACAACACACTTCCCTAAAGGCAAGGCTCCTTTCGGTCATCTCTGTGCTTTCAGAGCTCGCTCTATCGGGACGGACCTGAACCCAGCATCTGAGGTATTTTTTACTTTACTGGAGTATTTCCAATGTTCAGTACTTCTACTACTCCACCACACCTCAGAGGCAAATATTGTACTTTTACTCCACTACAATTTTTTGAAACCTTTAGTTACTTTGTAGATTTTGATTATTACTACAAAACATACAAACATTAACCCTATTTAAACTTTGGCCATTTGAAAATAGCAGATCTACAAGCTCAAAAGTGCTACAGGATGAGGTGGAGTCTGAAGATGAGTGTCTTCACAACAATGATGAGCTACGCTGTTGGTCACAGAATTCCTGAAGCAGCACAGCTGTACAGTTACAGATAATGAGCCTATTGAGATCAGATACGGTAATGTTTAGTGATATACTGTAGCGCCTTTATAAAAAAAAAGAAGAAAGCAATAAATAAAGAAATAAATACAATTAAAAAAAAAACATCACATTCAAATACAGTAAATGGAAGTTAAAACAAAACATACATTACAACTGAAATATTTTTTGTGCAAATATTACATAATTTCCAATGATATTATCCATCAAAGACTAATGCTATTATGTCATTTTGACAAGCCTATGAAGTCATGACGACCAAGAAGAAAACAGGAAAACAATAACCCAAAATACATGTCAATAATTAACATTACAACAATAAAAAAGGAGGAAAACTAAAACAAAATACAGATAAGATACAATAAACTAACAGATATTCAAATTAATATTTGCACAAAAAAAAACTCTTGCTGACCTCCCTCATCTATCCCGTCACAGTTGTAAACCCAATTGCCCTTTTGGGACACTAATAAAGACCTTGAACCTTGAACCTTGAACAGTTCATCCATTTACCAATTTAGTTTATCCACTTAACAAGGCTGCCATGTTAAATTGTAATGTTTCTATCTATCAATGATGAAACATAGATTCATTCAAGTTCATTTATTTAAGACTGGCAGTTGGCAGCACACAGCATTCATCATGTCTCTTGTATATACTAGTTCTGCAAATGTTTGTAGGCTTGGCCTATATATAGCATGGTATGCTGGCAGGGTAAAAGGCATAGATGGTAGTAATGATGCCATCTAGTGGTTATTATAAATCATATCAACACGTCCTCCTTTCTTGACATGCAAAAACCACAACAATAAATCTACACTTCTCTGCTTGACTCTGTGAAATAATATCGTACTTACACAAAATATCACATATTAAATCTGTGGATTTAACTTGTTACTTTTTTTTAAACTGTTACAATACCATCTTTTCCTTTTTCTTCTTTTTTTTTTAAAATAAACATGTATAACACATCATATCCATCATATTTTTCTTTTTCTTTTACATTTTCTTTTTTCTTTTTAAATGCGTGCTCAAATGTGATAAGTGTTTTTTTTGTTTTTTTTGTTTTTAGTTTTTTTTAGTGCAAAAGGATACAGCTATGTGCTGTTCTTTTAGAGGACCAGTCTATCCGGTGGTTTAGACTGGTGTGTAGACCTTCTTAGTATCGGTGATGAAGGTGGAGGTGCAGCTGGAAGTGGCAAGCTTGTATCCTCAGCTGGCGATGGTGCTGCTGTTGTACAAACTTCATCATCATCATTTGACTGTTCTTTAAGTGTCTCTGTTGTTTTTAACAAGCTCAGCCTATTCCTTCTCAGGACTTGACCATCTTCTGTTCTGACGGTGTAGGATCTCGGACCCACTTCCTCAAGAACTGTGGCTTTCTTGTTCCAGTAGTTTGAATCTTCAAGTCTCACTGTGTCATTTTGTGACAGTGGCACTAAACTTTTTGACACTTTGTCATAGTTTGCTTTCTGTCTGTTTTGCAGACACTTCTGTTTCTGTCTCACAATGTTATACTTCTTTTGTTTTGCAGTGTAAGGAAGCGTGGTTCGTAGCCTGCGTCCCATCAGAAGCTCAGCAGGAGACATTCCATGTTCTAGTGGTGATGCTCTGTAACTCAGTAGAGCTAGATATGGATCAGAACCACTCTCTCGTGCTTTCTTGAGCAGTTTTTTTTTACTATGTGCACACCTTTTTCTGCTTTACCATTGGACTGGGCATACAGGGGACTTGAGGTTACATGCTGGAAATCGTATTCTTCTGCAAAGTTCTGGATCTCCTTACAGTTGTAACATGGCCCGTTGTCACTTTGCAAAGTCTGACAAATTCCATGTCTCGCGAAGATAGATTTCATATGTGTAATCACACAAGTAGCTGTCATGCTGGAAAGCAGTGCAATCTCTGGATAATTTGAAAAATAATCTATGACTAGTAGATATTTTTTTCCATCCAAGTGGAACAAGTCAGTTCCCACTTTCTGCCAAGGCACATTAGGTAGGTCTGTGGTTATCATGGGCTCTTTTTGCTGCTTTTTCTGGTGTTTCAGACACGTTTCACAGCTCGAGACCATCTTGTCAATGTCTGTGTTGATTCCTGGCCAATAAACTGCTGTTCTGGCTCTTCTTTTGCATTTTTCCATTCCGAGGTGCCCCTCATGAAGTCTCTTCAACATTTCTTGTCTCAGTGTCTGAGGAATGACAATTCTGTTCTTTCTGAGTAAAAGTCCATGTATCACACTCAGCTCTGCTCTGATGTTGTAGTATTGTTGACATTCACCTTTTGGCCAGTTCTCTTCCAGATTTTTCATGACCCTCTGTAGTACTGGGTCCTTTTCAGTTTCTGCTGCAATCTTCTTAGATTTTCTGTCTGACACAGGTAATGCTTTTGCAATCATGTTCACATGTATTTGGACATCAATCTCTGTAGAGCTCACTGGTGTGTCACTCAGTGTCGTTGCCCTGGACAGAGCATCAGCCATAACTATGTGTTTACCTGGTGTGTATATCAGCTCGAAATCATAACGTTGCAGCTTCATCATTAGTCTTTGAATGCGTGGTGACATCTCACTGAGGTTTTTCTTTATGATGGATATTAATGGCTTGTGGTCTGTCTCTGCCACAAACTTTGGTAGGCCAACATAACTGTGGAACTTTTCAAATCCATACACTAGTCCTAAGCAGTCTTTTTCGATTTGTGCATAGCGACATTCAGTTATTGTCATTGTTCTTGACGTGTAGGCAACAGGTCTCCAATCTTCTCCATCAGCTTGTAGTAGCACTGCTCCTATTCCATTTTTGGACGAGTCAGTGGAAATCTTTATCCTCTTGGATGGGTCGAAAAACGTCAGCACTGGTTCTGTTGTGAGAATGGTTTTCAGTGTTTTCCACTCCTCTTCATGACTGTCAGTCCACTTAAAGTCACACTTGTGTTGTAACAGCTGTCTGAGGTGCACTGTTTTTGTTGATAAAGTTGGCATCTCCAGTGTAGCTTTCACCTTGCGGATGTCAGGCTCGATACCTGCACTCGAAAGCTTGTCTCCCAGAAAGGTGATTTCTCCCACACCAAACTGACATTTTGCTCTGTTCAGTTTTAGTCCATGCCTTTTGATGTTTTGCAACACTTTGATGAGTCTCTCATTGTGCTGTTCCAGTGTGGACCCCCACACCACTACATCATCCACGTACACCTGTGCTCCTTCTACACCTTCCAATATGTGCTCCATTGTTCTGTGGAACACTTCAGGTGCAGAGCATATTCCAAAAGGCATTCTCTGGAATGAGTAGCGACCAAACGGTGTATTGAATGTACAGTACTTTGTGCTGTCCTCATGCAGTTTGATCTGCCAAAAGCCCTGTGAAGCATCCAATTTACTGAAGTACTTTGCACCGGCCATTTCACTTGTTATTTCTTCTCTTGTTGGAATCTGATAATGTTCTCTTTTAATGTTTGCATTGAGGTCTTTTGGATCCATGCACACACGTAGATCTCCATTTGGTTTCTTGACACACACCATTGAATTCACCCACTCTGTGGGCTCCTCCACTCTCTTTATAACTCCCAGTGATGTCATTCGGTCAAGCTCTTGCTTCAGCTTTTCTCTGAGCGGTGCTGGAACCCGCCTGGGAGCATGAATGACTGGCTGTGGATCATCTTTTAGTTGGATCTTGTAGGTGTATGGTAAGACACCAAACCCTCGGAATACATCTGTATATTGATCCACTATTGTCTCTACGTTTTTCTGTGCATTTGTTTTGATGCTATACATCCTCTTCACTCGACCCAATAGTTCACATGCTTCATCTCCCAACAGTGAGTCATGTCCATCTGGAACTACACTGCTCAAAAAAATAAAAGGGAACACTTTGATCCCTTAATTCTTTTGAGTTTTTTCATGAACTGTGTACATACTGCTAACGAAAACATTCAAAAGAATTAAGGGATCAAAGTGTTCCCTTTATTTTTTTGAGCAGTATATTATAAACATGAGGTGATGCTCTTTGCCTTTAACTCTCACCTTCAGTCTGCACATTCCTCTTGTGGAGATGGGTTGTCCATTGTAGGCCTTGAGTGGAATTGGATTAGGACGAATATGTGGCTTCACTTTCATGTCCCTGATGTGAAGTTCATTTATCATGTTAGCCTTTGCTCCTGTATCCAGTTTGAAAGCAATAACAGCTCCATTTATGTGCAATGGCTCGGTCCACTTGTCCTGCTCCACTCGATTCACACGTGTCTGTTTGGTCTCTTCAGACATGTTGTCCACATCCTGTGTCACCATGCCCACAAAGAAGGAATCACACAGGTCATTTTCCTCCACTGTGTGTACACGTTCCCCTCTGCCTGGTTTTCCCTTGGAAAAGCACTGTTTGGAAAAGTGATTCTGTCCTTGACATTTGTGACACATTTTTCCATATGCTGGGCATTGTTTTGGTGCATGACGCCCACCACATCTTTTGCAATTAAAAGTCTCAGATTTAATTCGCTGATTGAACTGCCTCGGAACTTTGTACGTCTTCTGTGACACCATGGCGATTGCTGCGCCATCTTTAGCGTCTCCAGCGAATGTTTTTGCATGCTGCATGGCTATTTCACTGGTGTGGCTTATTTTCACAGCCGATACAAGGGTTAGCTCTGTCTCTCTTAGCAACCTCTCTCTCAGTTTTGAATCTTGTATACCAAACACAAGCTGATCACGGATCATAGAATCCTGCACAACTCCAAAGTTGCACGTTCTAGCTTTTAGCTTTAAGTTTTTGTGTTTTGTGTTTTTAACACATTAAAACTTTCAGCTGGCTGTTGCATTCTTGAGCGAAACATACCGTTCAAAGGTCTCATTCTTCTTTGGTGAACAGTGTTCATCAAACTTCTTGACAACCTCGTCAAACTTGTCCTTGTCTTCCGCGTCGGCGAACACAAATATGTTGTATACTTCCACGGCTTCTTGTCCCGCGACGGTCAGAAGCAGTGCAATCCTCCGTGTATCCGCCTTTGTATCCAGTCCTACAGCCATCAGGTACAGCATGAAACGCTGTTTGAAGGTGCGCCACTCGTAGTCAACATTACCAGTCCAATTCACAGCGTCTGGCGGCTTCACACTTTCCATTTTGACGACTCGTGACCACTCCTGGTACCATGTAATGTTTTTATCTATCAATGATGAAACATAGATTCATTCAAGTTCGTTTATTTAAGACTGGCAGTTGGCAGCACACAGCATTCATCATGTCTCTTGTATATCTCTGCTGTCCGGCCGGAACCAGCTAACTCCAAAATGGTAATTGTTCAGGAAATGAAAAACAAAATATACATTTTTCAGAAAATGAAGAAAACCTTATATTTTTTAACACAAAGCAATACTGCCTCATCAAACTTGGTATTGTGACTTTATATATTATCAGATACTTGCATGTGTCATTATATTATCACCACTTTACCCAAATCCAGCTCAAGTGGAGTTAGGAGGTTTTGTCCATCATTGAGTGGAGTTAGGAGGTTTTGTACATCATTGATAAGAACAGCTGACAATGAATCTCAAAGCTCACAACACATCACAACGCATTGTGAGCTTGGAGATCAGCTATTTATGGTGTGCGCCATCCTCATATACTAAGTATAGATCAAGCTGAATACTGTACTTAAACAACTTTTATTTTAACATGCATTGGAAACATCCATGGATCTAACTGTTACCACTGTTGTTCTTCTACAGTTGAGTACAACAAACAATTCTGCCTCAATACTCAATACTAAATGTATTTAACAAAAGCAATCATGGCACACCAACAATAAATAAATGGCATATCAATAAAAAAAATACATTCATGAATAATAGAATCTGTAGCCTATCAAATCTGTAGCCTACTGCACTAACAATAACAACCACAGTTGCATTTACCTATCCATCAACATTTTATTATTACACTGTTGTGTGTTGTCTAAACCTTCCAGTCACTGGGTTGGTGAAAACACCCCGCAAAACGGTGACCAGAGCCGAGAGCAAATGACTGTTCACTTAAAGTCTCTGCTAAAGGTGGAGGGTAAAGCATGAATGCAGTCTGACATGAGTGATATTCAGTCACATCCTGCATATTGGTTTAACGCTGAAATTACACAGTGAAAACTGTCCAAATTTATATCTGACAATTGGTCAAAAAAAAAGTCTGAATTACGTTTTTTTTAAATCTGTAGTATTTATATTTGACAATTGGCAAAAACCCTGTATATATAGTATGGAGCAGTGGAGAGCATGAGAGGAGGGGGGAGTTGTTTGTTTTTGACGGACAGTTTGAGGATCCAATGGAGTTGGGAGTTTTCGTCAGAGGCGCTTTTTAATACTTTTCATAGGTTATTATAAAAAAAAACTTTACACAGATGTAAAGGGGGTTCAATAGCATTGATTTATGAAAAACAAAAAAAACACCTGAAAATGGAGTTAGCTGGTCCCGGCTGGACACCGACGTTATACTAGTTCTGTAAATGTTTGTAGGCGTGGCCTATATATAGCATGGTATGCTGGCAGGGTAAAAGGCATAGATGGTAGTAATGATGCCATCTAGTGGTTAATATAAATCATATCAACACGGACATGGGTCCTTCAAGACATAGGAGCTCTGACTGGAAGGCTCTGTCTTCTGATATGACATTCTATAAAAAGTACACATGTGACATCATTATATGGGAGCGCCAATGGAGGGGGAAGGCTGCTTCCGTACACACTCCTCAGCGTGGCAGCGTTTTTCCTTTTTAGTATTTTTAAGCCTTTTCTTTTTCTCCTACACTGTCGTGTGTCTAAGGAGTTATGACAGACAAGCACTTCTGGACATCAGCACAGCGATCGTACACAGAATTCCTGACTTTTTCGCAGAAAACCCTCCACCCAGCTGGGTGGTGGGAGATCTTCCCTTTGTCTCGGCAGGGATCATAGCGTGGAAACGGCGAAAGAGGCGAGCGCGTCCTGGCCGTCTGGGGACAAGAGCGGATGTCCAAGCTCACAGCGCGGCACGTTAAACATATAAATGGATAAAGTGGTTAAAATGTTTATGATGCTACCTTAACTACTTTAGCTGGGAACCCCCTGAAATCCCCCCAAGGACCCCTGGGGGTCCCCGGACCCCACTTTGAGACAGGCTAAGAGCTTGTAGCTGCGTTTGGAACCGTATCCATCACACTGTTAGAGCTGGTGTGTGGACTTCACGTCTGATAAACCATTACAATACCTGTGGTCCTCAAACTTTTACATTTCAAGGACCACCATAACGGGTCCATTTGGTTCCATTTGTACACTAAAGAGTTAGACCTGTAATGGTCCATTTGGTCATCAACAATTATAATGATAATGAAGGATCCCAACCCTACACAATGAACATAAAGAATAAAACAAACCATGTAAGGGTAAATACAACATTATGAACATAAAGATAAAATAAACCACATAAGGGGAAATACAACACTATGAACAAAGAATTAAACAAACCATGTAAGGGTAAATACAACACAATGAACATAAAGAATAAAACATAAAACCATAAAGGGTAAATACAACACTATGAACATAAATAAAACAGACCATATAAAATGGTAAATACAACACTATGAGTAGGGCACTGCAAGGAATTGAACCCCGTCCCGGTAAACCAGGAGAACCACACCAGAGCCTTTGTTTTTATGTTGTTATTATTTACAAATCACATGGTAACATTCACTCATTTACATTTCAACAGTAAAGTCACTTCACAATTTTCAATGTAGATATTCATCTATACTCTTTGTCCAGAGTGACTCACAATAAACAAGGTAAACACGTACATAGAAAACAGAGACAGTGTAGTGTCTCAGTAAACTTAACCTGACGCTACCAGATCCAAACAGCTTGCTCCACACATTGTTTCACAGCTTGAGGAACCTGGTTACTCAATACCGCCACCTCTGGCAGGGTCAGGTTACAGTAAACTAGGATCACAGGTAAACCAAGAACCTAGCATCAGTCTACACGGTATAATAAATTAATCTGTACATAGAAACTATAGGATGCCGGGTCAACAAATGAACCCAGCATCTGAGGTATTTTTTACTTTACTGGAGTATTTCCAATGTTCAGTACTTTTACTTATACTCCACCACACCTCAGAGGCAAATATTGTACTTTTACTCCACTACAATTATTTGAAACCTTTAGTTACTTTGTAGATTTTGATTATTACTACAAAACATACAAACATTAACCCTATTTAAACTTTGGCCATTTGAAAATAGCAGATCTACAAGCTCAAAATGCATCTAAGTGCTACAGGATGAGGTGGAGTCTGAAGATGAGTCTCTTCACATTACAACAATGATGAGCTACGCTGTTGGTCACAGAATTCCTGAAGCAGCACAGCTGTACAGTTACAGATAATGAGCCGATTGAGATCAGATTACAGATACACTACACTACACTACACCAGACATACACTATGGTCATATGTGATGTGGACTGACGTAATGAAGCTTTAACCGCAAATGATTAGATCTGATGATATAGCACTGACGATGGTCCTATGACCTAAATGTTTGCTGCTGCACTTTTCACTTTGATCCCTTGGAGCACTTTATGATCATGAAACGAATAAAATAAAAATAGCTTTTCTTTGTCTCCGTCTAAGGAGTTTGTGGAGGGAGTCTTTTTCTGCCAGTTTTGCTTTGTTTTTGAGACCAGCTACAGTCAGAAATATTCCTTTTTTTCGTTTTAGTTTCCTACAATAAAAAAAAGAAAGAAATGTACAGAAATAAAACGTTATTTTTCAAAGGAACCTCATATATTTAAGGAAACACATGGAACCAAATGGACCCTTGTCCACTGTTTCGGGTCCACAAGTTATGGGTCGGGACTCAATGGGTCGTGGACACATTTTCTTGGGTCATGAGTAAATAACCCCCCCCCCCACCTGTTAATTAAGTATTCAATCAAAGCTTCCAGCAGGTGATTGGCCTGTGGATTACGGTTCATTGAACATTGTAATGTATTAAATACATTTGAAAATGACATTGGTTTGTTCTGAATGGAGCAGATATGACATATTGGAATATTGTTGATGTCCAAAAAACATTATAAAAAGTGAGAATAGCCGATCTACAAGATCAATGTCACAAATTAAAGAAAAACATTCAAAATAATGTAATTTAATAACATGCTAAATAAGAAATTCCATAAAGAAAAGAAAATAATGAAAATCTACAAGAGTGAAGATCTACAAGCTCAAACTAATTTCATAAAGTAAATTAAAAAAAGAAAAGCAATTCCATAAAGTAGGGGAATCATTTGTTTAACATACAACTTACATTTAGTTGAAATTTAAACCAGTGGTTCTCCTCCTAAATATTTGGCAAAAACATTAAGATTAAATATAAAAAAGTTATACTAAATAAATAATTTATACTAAGTTAGTACCAATGGATTGATTGGTCTTTAAAGCATGCTCTGAAAAGGCCCACCCATCTGTCCACTTAACACGGCTGCCATGTTAAGTGGTCAGATCCAGAATAAGGTTGAGAACCACTGATTTACACATTTCGAAGATCTACAACTACAGCAGAAATGAACATTTAATTAAAGATCTACAACTACGGCAGATGAAAACCTAACCCTATGGATTAAGTACATGAGCAACATGTAATTAAGTTTCACAATTAAGATTGACATTTTTAGAGGAACTTTATTTTATTTAACACTTTTTTAAAGCTCTGTGGACATTGTTTTAATAAAAACCTGATTATGCTTTTAATCGGGTAAACGACATATAGATCATATTTGTTATCAAAAAACAAAAATGTCCACAAAACTTACAAGTGTGAAATAAAATCTTGACTCCTCCAACCAATTTTATATTTTTTTAAATTGTAATAATGTAATCATTTACAGACCATAAATGGGTAGCCATGTTAACATCTTTATAAAAAATAAAAAACGGTTGAAGAAAAGACTCACTCCACAAAAACCTTATGGAAAACTCCTTAGACAAAGACTAAGTAAATATATTAGTGTTTTAATTTTTCATGCTCATAAAGAGCTCCAAGTGCTAAAAGTGAAAAGTGCAGCAGCAAACGTTTGGGTCAAAGGACCATCGTCAGTGCCTCGCCTACTGACCGCCGTGAATAATGAAGCTTTACCCGCAAACGACAACACATAAATCCACATCACATACAGCGCCTATGGTCATATGTGATGTGGACTGACGTGATGAAGACTTACCTGCAAATGAATTATAAGAGAAGTGAAATGATAAGACGAGACGCACATCAAATTACGCAAAATTATAAAAGACATAAATCCACATCACATACTACACTACACTACACCAGACATACACTATGGTCATATGTGATGTGGACTGACGTAATGAAGCTTTAACCACAAATGATTAGATCTGATGATATAGCACTGACGATGGTCCTATGACCTAAATGTGTGTTGCTGCACTTTTCACTTTGAGCACTTGGATCACTTTATGATCATGACAAAATAAAACAAAAATTGATTTTCTTAATCTCTGTCTATAAATCTTCCTCTTTTTCCTTTTAGTTTCCTACAATTTTTAAAATAAAACATTTACAGAAATAAAAAGTTCTCATATTTCAAAAGAACCTCATAGATTTAAGGCAACAAATGGACCCTGGTCCGCTGTTTCCCAAGTTATGGGTCGGGACTCAATTGTGGACACATTTTCTTGGGTCATGAGTTATCCGTTGGTTCTGCGGGTGCAATACGTTAGTCCGACAGCGCATTCCTCCGACAGCGCAGTGCTCCGACATTAAACAGTAAACCCGCACCCTAACCGCACGCGGATGCCACATAGTCGGAGAAAAGGTCTGTCGGATTAACGCATGCCTCCCGGTTCTGCACGGAGCATATACGACATATTGGAATATTGTTGCTGTCCCAAAAACATGAAAAGTGAAAATAGCCGATCTACAAGATCAATGTCACGAAAATAATCAAAAACATTCAAAAGAATGTATTTTAAGAAAATGCTAAATAAGAAATTCCATAAAGAAAAGAAAATAGAGTGAAAATCTCCAAGAGTGAAGATCTACAAGCTCACAAGCGCAAACAAATTTCATAAAGTAAATTAAAAAAAAAGCAATTCCATAAAGTAGGGGAAAAATATTAGCAAACATTTATTTATTTTCTTCATTAAATATTCCTCTTTCAACTAAAACTTACATTTAGTTGAAATTTAAACCAGTGATTCTCCACCCAAGTCATTGTCAAAAACAAAGATCTAATATAAAAAAGTGATACCAATTAAATAAGTTGGTTCCAATGGATTGATTGGTCATTAAAGCATGCTCTGAAAAGGCCCACCCATCTGTCCACTTCCAGAATAAGGTTGAGAAGCACTGATTTACACATTTCAAAGATCTACAACATCAAAACATAACCCTATTGATTAACACTCTGTACATGAGCAAAATGTAGTTAAGTTTCACAATTAAGATTGTTTTTAAAGGGTTTAAAGGGTTATTTTATTCAACACTTTTTAAAGCTCTGTGGATTTTTTGTTTTAAATGACAACCTGATAATGCATTTAATCATCGGGTAAACAATACATCATATTTTTATCAAAAAAACAAAGCAAAAATATCCACAGAACTTACAAGTGTGAAATACAATCTTGACTCTTCCAAACAAAAACATTTAGAAATTTGTAATAATTTAATCATTTACAGACCATAAATGTGAAGCCATGTTAACATCTTTATACAAAAGGAAAACCGGTTGAAGAAAAGACTCACTCCACAAAAACCTTAAGAAAAACACCTTAGACAGAGACTAAAAAAATATATTAGTGTTTTATTTGTTCATGCTCATAAAGAGCTCCAAGTGCTAAAAGTGAAAAGTGCAGCAGCAAACGTTTGGGTCAAAGGACCATCGTCAGTCCCTCGCCTATTGACCGGCATGAATAATGAAGCTTTACCCACAAATAACACATACATCCACATCACATACTACACTACACTACACTGCACTACGGTCATTATGTGATGTGGACTGACGTGATGAAGCTTTAACCGCAAATGATTACATCTGATGATATAGCCTGACGATGGTCCTACGACCTAAATGTGTGTTGCTGCACTTTTCACTTTGAGCACTTGGAGCACTTGATGAACATAGAAAAAATAAAATAAAAATATATGTTCTTAGTCTCTGTCTAAGGAGTTTTCCTTAAGGTTTTTATGGAGTGAGTCTTTATTTCTGCCAGTTTTCATTTGTTTTTGAGATCAGTCAGTAAATATTCCTCTTTCCTTTTAGTATCCTACATTTGTTTTACATGAATAAAATAAAAATATTTAGAGTAGTAAAACATTCTTATGTTTCAAAAGAACCCGATACATTTAAAAACAAAAATCAAAGAAATTCCATTTAAAATATTAAAATAAGAGTAATGAAAATAGCAGATCTACAAGCTCGGCTTGTAGATCTGCTATTCTCACTAGGTCCCAGGGAGACATCACATTTCTCTTTTGGGTCTCGAGCTAAAATGTTATGAAAATGTTTACGCTGAAATGTTTACATTCCAGTGTGTTTTTGCCATGGCTTGTTTATTGATAATTTCAGATCCAGATTCAAACAGTAACTATTTTTCCTGGGGTCAAATAGTAAAATTAAAATGAATTAAAAGCACATATAAGAAGCAAGCAAAATAGAACATGTGCTATTTCGTGAAAACTACAAATCTAAGCAATAAATAAAAAAAATAAATAAAAAAAGAGGTTGTGAAAATAGATTTACATGCTCTAAAAGGTGCATGAGCTAAAAGGTTTGGGGACCTCTGCAGTGGCACAATGCCTGGTAGCTGTTAAATATAGAGCTTTCACATTTTGAATGACATCAGTTATGACTGTAATGTTTAGAATGCAATCACACAGTTATGACTAATGTTTATTTTATTTTCCGGGAGTAATACAGTCTACAGTGACTTAACTGCCTCTTACACAGTGTCACAGTGGCTGCTAGCTGATGCCTATGAGTTCAATTCAAAGTTTACAATTTGAAATGGTGCATTTATCTATAGTACCTTTAACCAAAGCACTTTGCATTACATTCACCAACATACTCACCAGGGGGAGAGATAGAGAGATGAGAGGGATAGAGAGACAGAGAGAGAGATAGAGAGACTCGTATAATTTACATCATTTGTGTACGATTGACATAAATTATACGAGGCGCATATGACGCAATGGCAGCAGCATTCTTTGCTTCATGTTCTCTGCATCAGTCTCAGTCCAGCATCAGTCCATTTTCTTCATTATTCTCCTGCCAAATGACGAGCATTGTACGCAACCAACGTGAAACGAAGTCCACATCACATACTGGTCATATGTATCGTTTATATTATTATTATTATTATTATGATGATGTGATGTGGATTGACGTGATGAAGCTTTACTCGCAAATGACGGCACAAATAACGAGTAACTATACGTGATGCACATGCCGACATCCGTCAAACACCTTCAAATCACATACTGGTCATATGTGATGTGGATTGGCGTGATTAAGCTTTAACGCAAATGACGCAACGCAAAATCAATTGTGCCAATATTTGTCAGCAATACAGCAACAGCATGAGTGACATTAGTACACAACATACAACACTATGAATGACATTAGTAAACATACAACACTATGAATAACATTAATACACAACATACAACTGGTTATTCCTGTTGCTTGTGTTGTATCATACAACACAAGCAACAGGAATAACCAAAGTCATTAAATGCATATGATATGAATGATGGCCCTACCATCTCTCCCTGTTCTGACCTACTGTAAACAACGGCGTGTACCTCGCCTAAAAGAAAAAATTGCCGACCGATGTGAATGACGAGCTATCCGCAAATGTCGTGAAATAATCACAATATCACATAAATCCACATCACATAAGACCAGTAATGTGATGTTATTATTATTATATTATTATTATTATTATTATTATTATTATGTGATGTGGATTGACGTGATGAAGCTTTACTCGTAAATAGCCTGAAACGGTACAACGGCAATTAAATTACGCGAAACGACACACGACGTAAAGGACGACATGCATCACATACCTCCACATATGTTCATATGTGACGTGGACTAACGTGATGATGTTTTACCCGCATATGTTGTGAAATGACACAACACAACACATACATCACATCAATGCACATCACATACGGCCCCCCTGTACGGTCATATGTGATGTGGGCTGACGTGATGAAGACTTACCTGCATATGACGGAAGCGACGTGAAATCAAATGTAATTTTTACCCGCATGTGTTGTGAAATGACAACACATACATCACATCAATCCACATCACATACTACACTACACTACACCATGGACTTATGTGATGTGGGCTGACGTGATGAAGACTTACCTGCACGGATGTGACGTGAAATCCTGAGACGCGACGCAAATCAAATTACTTAACGCAAAATGCTACGAGACATAAATCACACAAACGCTGGCCGTGACCCAATAATAAAAAACACTGGTCCAGTCCCTTCTTACTTATTCTTCAAGAATGACGGCCATTGAACGCAAACGACGCAAACCGCTGGCCCGCCACCCGTTAAATGACGCAACGCAAGCGGCACTACGCGAACGACGCTGATAGTGCAAATTTTACGGTTAAAGCTAAAAAAATGTTTAGTTGATACTATGACAGGGCAAAAAAAGCTATATTTTTAACTTTATCAAAAATAGATAAAGCACAAATAGGTTTAACTATGCGAGTTTGCTATGTGACCAAGAGCCACATATACTATACCCTGTCACTATATTATACAACCTAGTATACATATACTGTACCCCGTCACTATATTATACAGCTTAGCGTAGGCCTACACTGTACCCTGTCATTACATAAACAGCCTGGTATACGTATACTGTCAGTACTACAAATGGAACCAAATGGACCAGTGAGGGGTCCATTTGGTTCCATTTGTACACACAAAAACCACAAGACACACGGAAACAAAAAGGTTATAACTTTATTCAAGCAAATAATGAAGAGAAAAGAGGGGAAGTTAAAGTATGGAGGTCAGGCAGAAACCGTGTATGTCCAAAATTGTTACTTTTTAAAATGGACACAAAATAACCTGTGTTCCAATGGATCCAATGTAATTATCATGATCTTTGCGTTGTGAGCTTGTAGATCGGCTGTTTGTACTGCTTTAGTGTGTGACACTGTCACACGGTATGACCAAGTAAAGAAATGTATTTAAGACAATATATATATATATATATATATATATATATATATATATATATATATATATATATATATATATATATATATATAGATACAAGGTTTCTGCCCGACAACCAATGATAGACCGTGTCACTACTATCACTTACCTTGAACAGCAGCCACGACTCAAACAGCAAATGAAATTAAAAAACACTAAGAAGCAAATGACACATCGCACATCATTTGCCTTCTCTTTTAGTTTGCACAGACCTACAGCATAGATGACTGTAAACACGGTGTTAATGGGGCTACATGCTACCATAATGATACCAGACATAAATCACATAGCTCCACATCACATACATTTGTACACACAAACCACTAGTGAAGAACTAGTGCAATAGACAGGCAAGAAGAAAGAAATGTGATTGTGAAAAGAAAGATAGACAAAAACAAAAAATCGATCAAATAACTCAGACACAAAAGTAAATAAAAACAAATAATTTTGTTATTGCTTTATTAAAGCAAAGAATAGAGAAAAAGAGGAGAGGTTACGACCACATATGGTCGTATGGGATGTGGACCGATGTGATCAAAGCTTTGGGCGCAAATGACGTGAAACAATAAATAAAATCACATAAATCCACATCACAGAAAGGCACATGGTCCTATGTGATGTGGACCGACGTGATGAAGCTTTACCCACAAATGACGCGATGCAAATGACGTGAAACGATAGACGACGCAAATGACCACATACATGGTATGGTAGCATGTAGCCCCCTTAACAAGCAGCAGCTGCAATCAAAAGGTTCCTACCTTCCTGCCATCTTCACTTACGGACGTCTTCTTCTTGTCATCTTCGTGTTCTGTAAAGACACAAAAAAGAAAACAAAAACGTTGAGTTGAGCAGGCCTTACAGGGTGACATTTTGGAAGCCAAGAAGATGGTCTGTAGAGCCATAAGCTGGTCACTGACAGGGCTGTGCCACCATTATGGCATTTTACTTGAGTAATTGTCACAAATAATTGCGATTAAGGATTTAATTGTATTGTACATGAACATTGAACATGTTTGAAAATAAATCAACATTTTTGTAACCAGAAGAGTGGGCACCTGGGAAAAGTGGGCACTTCAACGTGTAATTGGCCATTTCTATTCCTCAAAGTAAGTAATTAAGTAACTTAAAGGAGTAGTTCACCCACAAAATGACTTATTTTCTATCAATTGCACACGCCATGAAGCCTTGAATTCATGGATTTGTTTTTGTCGCATTCCTATGCCAATAATTAGATTTCCGTCTCCTAGCGGCTAATGTATCCGGTACCGGAAATACACCCGGTCATCAAATTATTGGCTTAGTAATGAGACAAACTAAAACAAAATCATGAATTCAAGGCTTCATGGGGTGTGCAATTTATAGAAAATAAGTAATTTTTGGGGTGAACTACTCCTTTAAGTACATGATTTGAAGATGCTTGACTGGCCTACAGCCACTGTGGGCATAAAACAATACATTTTAGGTCTGATAATGATGTACTCACCCGTACATGTTCACATCATGTATACTTTACATTACTTAAAAAGGGATAGTTCACACAAAAACGTCCTTCTTTTCTATCGATTAGTCACCCCATGGAGCCTTGAATTATGGACCGGTAGGCAGCGCTTTCGGTAGGAGACACAAAGGAGACTCTTTGTGTCTCCTACCGGAACCGCTGCCGGTCATCAAATTATTGGTTTAGGAATCAGACAAAAACAAAAACATATTTATTCAAGTCTCCATGGGGTGACTAAGCCATAGGAAAAAGTGTTTTAAACTATCCCTTTAAGACAGGGGTCATCAATGTTTTCAGGCCAAGGACCCCCTAGCTGAGAGAGAGATGAAGCAGGGACCCCCTCTATATTGTATACAATTGTGTTTGAGATAAACTTTTGCTGCTCTTTTTTCCCTCTACACCTATAACTCTTTGCTAAAAATAGCCGATCTACAAGCTCACTATGCCTTGCAGCGCAAGGTGTTGTGAGCTTGTAGATCTGCTATTTTTGGCTTAAGTTCTCCTCAGCAAAGGGATGCTAGGGTTCAAGTGGTTAATGTAAAAAAGATTTGGTGGACCCCCTGTAGTAACTCTTTGTCTGGAATTCAAAAATAAATTACATTTGTATTCATACTGTTCCAATGCTCAACGACTAACACAGTTAAATCTTTGATCGCAATCATTTATGTGACAATGAATCGTCAACTTCCATTTTGTAATGGTGACACAGCCCTGGTTTATAATGGCCAGCAGTGGTGGAAAAAATACTGATTTGTTTTTACTTAAGTAAAAGTATCACTACTGCCATGTAGAAATACTCTGTTACAAGTAAAAGTCCGGAATTCAAAATTCACTTGAGTAAAAGTACTGGTATCAAAATGTACTTAAAGTACCAAAAATAAAAAGTACTCATTAAGTAGAATATCCCCTTTCACAAGTTTTCAAAATATATTAAAATCTTTTGAAAATAGCAGATCTACAAGCTCACAATGCGTCGCATCGCAACGCATTGTGAGCTTGTAGATCGGCTACTTTCAAATGGCCGAAATGTATATAGGGCTGAAGTGGTTAATACATTTTTTTGTAATTATAATCAAAATCTACAAAGTATCTAGTAACTAAAGTTTTCAAATAAATGTAGTGAAGTAAAAAGTACAATATTTGGATCCGAGATGTAGTGGGAGTAAAATTTAAAGTATTAAAATTTGGAAATACTCAAGTAAAGTACAAATCCCTTGAAATTGTACTTTATACAGTACTCAAGTAAATGCACCTAGTTATTTTCCACCACAGCTGGCCAGGTGTGATCCAGGTACGTACCGTGTGGGGTCTCCCGCCGCTCGGTTGAAGATAGCTGGTATTAATAGAGCCGCGTAGGTTGTATGGCACCACGTCCCGAGCACCGTACGCCTTGTATCTCCAACGGAGAACGTTCGTTGGCACCGTTATACGTTTCAGCTCTCAGGGCTCGTTGCTGTGTGTAAGTTCCATCTTCCTGCCCCTTGTCCTGAGTTACAGACACTCTATTACCAGCTATCTCCTGATGACTCCATCCATCCAGGACCTTCACTGAAGAACTCATACAGCGAGTCAAACGCTGAGTCATAGCTAGAAGCCATGACTCAGCGTTTTTAACTAACTGTATGAAGTAGATTTAGTCCACTCTGCAGAAGGTCACCACATGATTAACCTGCAAGACACAGATATACACCAATATTACATTTAATATATTGTAGAATATTAAGATTGTAAAAAAAAAGAAGAACCAAACAAAATACATTATATACTCCTTAAAGGTAGGGTAAGTTATATTTTTGGTATTTTTTGTTTTTTTGTTTGTTAAAAGGTTAAAGTATTATATTCTGATAGTAATCATTGCTACAGAGCGTTTGTTTGGTCACAGGGGTCTCTCCAGCTCTTTAATAAACAGTACATGTTCAGGTAGGTGACAACATTTAAGCCAATCAGGACAGGAGGGGGCACTGAAAATGCATGTTCTGTTTAATAAAGAGCTGGAGAGACATGAAGACTCCTTTTACTGAACAAACACTCTATAGCAATGAGTACTATCACAATATAGAGCTATTTAACACTTATTTTAACCAATGTAAATCACTTACCCTACCTTTAAGTTTTTTAGGCTAGTGTTCGAAACTATCGGGCAGAAATCTCTCGTCCTACTTGATCTATACTACAGCGTCGCATAAAGCATCAACAGTAGAAGATCTACAAGCTTGAAACGTGGCGCACAGCGACACGTTTTGAGCTTGTAGATCTGCTACTTTTGCCATTTTTGAATCCTGAAAAGGTTTTGGACATAATGAGGTTTCCTCCCGATGGAGACATTATAGTTTCATCTTAGCCTTGGATCAAGACTCATCATTATTGTTATCGATATTTATTTTAGATTAATCTAAAGAGTAAATAGAGTTTTTAATCTCCTGTTACAATGTAGCACTGTTATCTCTCCTAATAGGCTTTTACATTTGTTTTGTTCTAGATATTTTATGAAAAGTATGAAATGTGAAAGGTGCTGTACAAATAAGGTTTTGTTATGATCTAGCCCTGGTCCAAGCGTCAGTGAGTTCTCTCTAACGCTCTGCCAGGCGCTCTGCTCTGCTTATAGACAAGGAATTCCACTGCCCTGCGAGGGCTCCAACAGTAGTGAAAATAAACAAAACCATTTCGCTACACACCTAAACAAAGGTTGTTTTGTGTTGTTGAAAGTCTGTTCTCGGAGGTGGGAAGCCTCTCAGCACCGCACCTTCTCTGTATAATACACTTTTTGGCCAGAAAAGAAAGTATCTCACCGGAAGAAAAAAATGTTTTTGGTTGCTCCACTGCGCCCTCTACAGATCTGGTCAATGGATTTTTTCTATTGACCAGATTTTGCCTTCCGGTGAAATATTTTCTTTTCTGGACAAAAAGTGTATTTTACAGAGAAGGTGGGGTGCTGAGAGGCTTCCCACCTCCGAGAATAGACTTTCAACAACACAAAACGGTCTTTGTTTTGGTGAGTAGTGAAGTGGTTTTGTTTATTTTTTACTACAGTTGGAGCCCTCGCAGGGAAGTGGAATTCCTCGTCTATAAGCAGAGCCGAGCGCCTGGCAGAGCGTTAGAGAGAACTCACTAACGCTCTGGACCAGGGCTAATTATGATCCTATCTATTACATTCTTGAACACTCCAAAAAATAGTGTGTGTAGTTAGTTCCAGGTTAAAGTCTCAAACATCTTGATAAATGTATATTACTCTATCTATATACAAAGTGTTTATCCCAAAGCTACAGATGTTATCCCACCATACGGACCCTGTGTGTTCAGTAATATTCCGTATTATTCAATAAATAAATGTTGCAATCTGGTCTGTCAGAATAGTGTATATATTAGCCCCATTTAGAACCTCTCCCTCCGCTATAGCTCTTAGGTGAGGTCCTACGTGGACCGGTGCCGTTTGAGCAGGACATTTTCGAATATTTTCCACTTTACAAGTTTCTTACCCCTTTCTGCACATCGTATCCAAAAAGTAAAGGTTTTCTGAAATGCTCTCAGATGTTTTAACTTCTAGCGCGCAATAAAATATATCCAACGAGTTGAAAAAAAAAGCGTTTAAATAGCTTCTATCCTCAGCCGGTTCCATAATATTATGCATTAGAAGGTGCAATTCAACGTTTGACCAGTAGGGGAAACAGCAATGATGCCTCTGCGGGCGCAACTTCCGGGTATGTCTTAAAAACATTTAGGAGAGAAGCTATTTAAACGCTCTTTTCAACTCGTTGGATAGATTTTATTGCGCGCTAGAAGTTAAAACATCTGAGAGCATTTTAGAAAACCTTTACTTTTTAGATACGATGTGCAAAAAGGGGTAAGAAACATGTAAAGTGGACAATATTTGAAAATGTCCTGCTCAAACGGCACCCACAAACGTGGAACCTCATCTCGGAGCTATACAGCGGAGGGAGAGGTTCCGATTGGAGCTATGTATCAGTCTATGCTATGTATGTACATATATTATCTAGCCATGGTTCACATAACGCAGTCATGTTTCAGTCAGGGCTAGTACATATCATTCAATGGGTGTAAGTGGCGCTGATGCAGCAGGTAAACGCCGGTATTACACCCCATGTAATCCAGGAAATACAATGATGTTCATCCACAGACGGGATTAAAACATTTCTTCATTAAACTATACTGAATATCAAGAGAACATCAACAACCCGTGTGTACGGATCTGTGGCTTTAAGATAATCACTTTATATTTACAATGTATACAGACATGTAGACGCACGAGCCTTAAAACACAACACCACACTATTTGTGAAAGTGGCTCTGTTGCAGCAGGTATTACACTCCAAGTGAATGTGGAAATAGAACGGCGTTCAAACACACGCGTGATTAAAACACGTATTTATTCCACGTTAAGTAATATTACGGAACAAACCTGACCCATATGGACGGGTAACATACGTGGCTTTGGGTTTAAACGCTTTATGTGTTGGATTGGGTTCATTTATGGGGATTTAAGAGCAGTTTAAAACTACCAACAAACATCAGCTCAATTACCATAAATAAAATCCCTGCACCGTCTTGAGCCAAGGCCTAAATAGATTATAAACCCACATGAATGTAATGTATGTATGGCGGGGTTAGATCTACAAACCCCCACACAGTGAGTGTGATTTAAGGTTTAAACTTTGAGTGACAATTTAGTTGTGATCATTTGGAACAAATGTTTGTTTGATGCAGTAGCCTTGGATCAAGACTTATAATAGATGATTTTATCAATGTTGACTTATTTGCATATCTATGAGGTAAAAGTCAGACTCGACATAAAATTACTAGCTTGATGCATTTTCTCCCTCGGTTGTAAAACACAATATTTCATATTTATGTCCAGTTTGGTGTCATAATAATTCACAGTCCTAGAACACCTCGAATGCTTAACTAATAATGGTGTTAAATATCGGTGGATAAAAACGTGTCATGTTGATATAAATCAAACATTTACCTTTTACAGAGCAGCGTGGCACGCTAGAAACCAAACTGCTGGAAGCAGCCGGGGTGCGTCTGAGTCCAATTTAAACCCGTATTCACATCCGGTCTAGAGCCCCGCCTACTGGATCTGGTGTGTTGAACGCGTACATGGACGCATTATTTCCGTTTCCGTTTTCCAACCGGATCTTTACCCTTCAGAGTGAATTGACCCCAGACTGCTTTCAAGTAATCAACACTAATCATCTACTCCTGTGGAGGATGCAGTGGTGTAAAGTAACTTAGTACATTTACTCAAGTGCTGTACTTAAGTACAATTTTGAGGTGTTTGTGCTTTACTTGAGTATTTCCAATTTGCACGCACGCACGCACGCGCACACACACACACACACACACACACACACACACACACACACACACACACACACACACACACACACACACACACACACACACACACACACACACACTCTTCCTGTGATAGTGGAAAGTAGGCGAGTGGTGGAAGAAGTAGCTTATATTCAAACTTTTATATTAACTTAAATTATTATGAACAAATGATAAACTTGTTATAGTAAAAGTAGTGATAATATAAACATAGCTACTCTGTTACAAGTAAAGTCCATCTATTCTCAATTTACATGAGTAAAAATAATAATAAAACATGTTGGACATTCAGCTGATATGTGATTCTTCTTGTAGTTTAAATTGTGCATATTTAATGAGACAATTTACATATTTGAAAAAATTGTCTATTTAAAACCACACATCAATATGAATTTGTTTTATCTATAGCTTTTGTTTCTCAAAGTGGGGTCCCCAGCAAAATGATTTAATACAGCATCAGCATCACAATCATTTTAACCACTTTATCCATATTAAATATCAGATATACAAGCTCACAGCACCACTGATATTTTAGAAATGTTTTGAAAAATCTCAAAAATGTGTGAGAAACGTTTGATAATGTTTAACTTCTTAACATAAATCTTCTTGTCTGGGGGTCCCTGGGGGTCCCTGGCACAACATCATTCCAGATGGGGGTCCATGGCCAAATACATTAATTTGGGGGTCCTTGACATGAAAAAGTGTGAGAACCACTGGTTTATAGCAGCCATAGTCAGACACATGTAGTGTCTGATGATGGACACTAGATGGCGTCTGAACAGCAGTTTTGCCAAGTGCTGCTGGAAAAGGAAACCAGCATCTTATCTCCATTAAGATGGTCAATGTAGGAAGAAAAAGTACATTTAGATTCACATGTATGAAATATTAGCCAAACTATTCTCTGACAGTGGTGGAAGAAGTACTCAGATATTTTACTTAAAAGTAGCAATACCGCAATATAAAAATACTCTTACAAGTAAAAGGCCTGTGTTCAAAATGTTACTTGAGTAAAAGTACAAAAGTGTTGGCATCAAAATGTACATAAAGTACCAAAAGTAAAATTACTAAAATGTTTGAAAATAGCCTAGGTATACAATAGGGCTGATGTGGTTAATGTGTTTTATAATGGAATATATTTATATCTGCAAAGTAACTAGTAACTAAAGTTTTCAAATAATTGTAGTGGAGTAAAAGTACAATATTTGCCTCTGAGATGTAGTGGAGTAGAAGTAAAAGTACTGAAAATGGGAAATACTCCAGCAAAGTAAAAAATCCTCAAAAGTGTACTTAAGTACAGTACTTGAGCAAATGTACTTAGTTACTTTACACCACTGCCCAAACTATTATCTGACTATGCCGATGATGATGATGATGATGATGATATCTTGGACATTTAGACGAGTGGCTCTCAAAATAAATTCATGTCAAGGACCCCCACAATAAAATGTATTTGGCCACGGCCACGGCCACGGCCACTGCAATTGGAAAATGGCCCCTGTCTAAGTCCTAACCTAACCTACCCCCCCCCCCCCCCCCCCCCCTCTCCTTCTTCTTTTGTACATATTTCTCACTCTTTATACCAGTAACCTGTAAACTGATTGTATGGCATTCTATAGTAGTTGTGTATAACTGTCTGTCTCTTATATGTCACCATGATTTGTTTGCGTGGCGAACTCATTTGAAACAAGCTCAGTGCTTTTATGAGTCTTCCAGTTTAGTAGACCTCGTATTGTGAATTTGTACTTCCATGTACTGTTGTTCTCATGTCTTACTAAATAAAGTACATCAATCAATCAATCAATTTTGGCCTCCACATTGTATGAGGGAATATAGTTGGGACAAATGCGTATTTGGTGTATAGGTCAGTAGCAGGTAGCCTGGTAAACCCTCCTTCCAGAAATCTCAAAATGAGATTACCGGAGGGAGGGTTTACCAGGCTAAGTAGCAGGTCCAAGCCAATGTTCATTGTAATGAATATGATTCTACAATTACAACATGTTTAACACATGTTACAAACACACCAAAAAATATATATAGCAAAAAAGTTTAAAATCTTTTTTTTATGGACACATTTTTTTCTTACAAATAAAAATCTTTTGCTTACAAATACAAAACTTTTTTTTACAAATACAAATCTTTTTATTACGAATACAAATCTTTTATTTGCGAATACAATTTTTTTTTTTACGAGTACAAATTATTTTTACAAATATTTTTTTTACAAATACAAAATGTGTTTACAAATACAAAATCTTTTTACAAGTACAAAATAATATTGGCACTAAATTGAGCCCATACGTGGTCTTCACTGCTCGAACCAGGCACCACAATGTTTACAAACAGTGCACAGCTCAATTTTAAGGATTTTAACAAGGTCTATGGCGACGTGAAAAAAACAAAAAACAACAATAAAACGTTGGCACTGGTGAGTACATTATGAGTTTAACCTCTGGCGGTCAATGTGTTAATAGAGAAACTAATGAGTAAAAAAAAAGTATAATTAATTTACACAGAACTGATGATCAAACTAGTCTATGAAGCTATCTATAAAATATATGAACATGATGCCAATACTTTTGTACTTAGACAAGTAATTTTTTTTTAACTACAGTTCTACATTGCGTCCGACACACAAATGTGTTGACGTGTTTGTTTGTCATTGTTAAGGTCATTTCAACTTGGGGAAATGGATGTAAAATGGGGGGTGTGGCTTTCATACAAAACATTCAAAGTGCTGCAGGCTCACGAGTCACGACTGACTGCAATGTGATTTTCATTCAAACACGTGATCTCTTCTGGGCATGATGTCATCAGGATCATATCTGTCATACTGTATGTCTTCGTAGCTCAGTTGAGGTCTGCCTACAGTAAGGGTTCCAAAACCTTTCAGTGCGCCCAGGTACACAGTCATACTGGTTTTGTTGTTTTTTCCGGTTGGTTAATTCATGTTTGTGTGTATTTTCAAACCTTGTAAACCCTCAATACTAAAGTATACTTAGTAAACTTGACCGTTGGTTCTGTATTTGGTCTGCTCTTTTTCTCCCTTTACATCAAACCTCTTTGCCGAAAATGTCTAAAAAGTATAAAAATCGTTTGAAAATAGCAGATCTAAAAGCTCACAACGCATCGTTATTTTCCACCACTGCTGTAAAATCTTTTCATTGTGATACAGATAAATAGGAGCTACTAAACATGATCTGAAAATGCACGCGGCCCACCCATCTAACTCTCAAGTGGGCATCCAGGGGGGGCAGTGACCCAGGGGGGGCAGTGACCCAGGGGGGGCAGTGGCTCAAGGGGGGGGGGCAGTGGAATGAAAATCACATTGCAGTCAGTCGTGACTCGTGAGCCTGCAGCACTTTGAATGTTTTGCCTTGTAATCCGTTGTTTATTTCCTGAGCAATGGAATTATGTTGCAGCTAAAACTCTTGAGGTTGCAACATGGCAACCCTGTTTGCCATGTTACCATGGAGACCTATGGAGCTTTATGATTGGGTAGTGGGAAAGGCCTCACGTGATTGGCTCAGACCCGGAAGTGCAGAGTGCCAAAAATAAAGTTTTGCAACTTGTAGAAAGTTTTGCAATCTGTAGAAAGTTTTGCAATCTGTAGAAACAGTTCTTTTTTTTCTGGTCACAATGTTCATTGTAAATATAATAAATATAATTCTACAATTACAACATGTTACAAACACACCAAAAAATATATATAGCAAACACGCGACGCGGAACGGACGCGGAACGGTCGCGAACGGAAATGTGTGTATGCACCCAATGCGTTACTAAAGACCCATATGATCAGGTCTAGGCCACGCCTACTGAAAAAAGAAAAAAATTCTCTTTCCGGATTTTGCCCATCCGGTTTTGCGGTGCCGCTTTGTTTTGGTTCCCCAATCTCTATTTAAATGGAATAGAATTTCCCTGTGGCATAACAGACGCTAAATAGTCTCCGGAAAGTGCACTCACATTTATATTTAAAAAATAAGCTAAACTACGCCGCATCAAGGATTTTATTAGGACGGACCTATTTTGGGGTGAGTCAGGGTGTCTTTCCGGCTCTGCCCATCCGGCCGCTTGATGACGCGGATGACACACCTGGTGACGTAGAGTTACTTCCGCTCCCGACCGGATCATAGACCCGAAAAGCTGCCCAGGCTACAGTTAATAACTACTGTCTGATCACCTTCGGTGCTAGGTCGTGTGGAAGCCCAACAAAACTTCTCCATCTCCTTTGCCTGTCTCCCTCTGCCCCACTTTTTACATTTAGTTTTGGCATTTAGGTGTTTTATCTCTCCCTGCAAAACCACATGATGAAATAGAATGTACATGTTACAATTATGTACATGTTTGAAAAACGTACTTTAATAATGTCTTAAAAGCATGAACATCCAATTTTGTCACTACCGAAACAATGATGTCACTACCGAAACGTGAGCACAATGTTTCGGTAGTGACTGTTTTGGTAGTGACAATTTTAGCTAGTTTTTAGCTTAACTCAACAATGCTAGGCAAGACATGGCTTGCAAACACAGCTTTGAGCAGTTGTACATGGATAAAAAAACATCACATTTGAAGTAAAACCCAAAAGGAGTTTATAATTGCAGAAATTATGTGTTCGGTAGTGACAATCCTTAAAAATACACACTGATTTTCAGACTTTGGAAGACATTTACTTCTGACTGAAGTAAACTAGCTACTCACCAGGTGGCCATGATGAACAGGAAGTCTATGTCATTTCTTGGTGAAAAGTGTGGGAGTGTGGCTAAAACCAGGCTCCACCTATGGACTAAAACTCGTGTTTCGGTAGTGACATGAAAACATGGGACAGCTTTTTTTATATAATGTTTTTTAATTTAAAGAAAATCCACAAAATCAATCTTAATATTTCAACTTCCCTTTAAGATAGATATAAAGGATGTATTTAAAAACAGTTAGGGGTTGGGACAGCCACCTCCCAATATGAAGTAACATATAAAGTATATTTTTTATATATTACATTTTGTTCTATCTCAGAACATTTAATTGATTGTGATTAAATAGATCATAAGATGATATTAGTACACATGTAAGGTCTGACTACTTAATTGTTTTTTAAAATAATGTTTTCATTGTGGGACTGCAATTTCAACCAATTCGGTAGAATGGTCCATTAGTCCATATATAGTCTCGGGACTAAGATTATCAAAAGCAAAAGACATTTTGTTATTTCACCCCACAGAGATGCCACCAAAGATTAATTCAATCTGGTTGAAAATAATGACCTTATTTCTAAAAGCATATAACAGTACTACACCACTAGATGGCTCCCTTAGGCCAGCACTCTTGCTTCCCTCCCTCCTGCTGTTTCCCTCTATCTGTAGCTCCCTTCTCTCACAGTATCCTCTCAAACTGCATGTCTCTTGTTCTCATTTTACTTCATCCTTACAGCTGCCTTCTCTCTCTCTCTCTCTCTCTCTCTCTCTCTCTCTCTCTCTCTCTCTCTCTCTCTCTCTCTCTCTCTCTCTCTCTCTCTCTCTCTCTCTCTCTCTCTCTATATATATATATATATATATATATATATACACACACACACATACATATACACATGTATATATATATATGTACTGTATATAATATGTGTATGGTCCGGCGGGCGGGCCACGTCACCTGACTTAACCATAAACAAACCGCGGCCACATCACCACTATGACAACATAATCATAAACAAACCACTGAAATGTCACTATGACGACGACAGGGGGTAAACACAGCTGAACTATATAAAAGCCACATTTCGACAGGCGGACCACGTCATCACGCGCATGTCACTATGACTCAGCCATAACCATGTATGGAGTTCCCAATGCAGCCACGCCCAAATATGGAGTGTGTTATCTAACCTCAATGTGTCATCATGGCATCAGGCGCAAACAAATAGTCAGCTCCATACATGGGCACAAAAGGGGGCATGCCCATATATGGGCATATACTGATGACTAGCTGTCTCCATATATGGGCATAAAAGGGAAAAGGACTGAAAGATACAGAGATCTCCATATATGGGCATAAAATGGACACAGATCAATGCTCAGCGTCAAAATGGAACTGGTTACAGACATATTTCAAAACATCTGAATATTCCAGTAAGCAAAGGGCCACTCTGAAAGAGCTCCAGAAGGACTTGTTACGGAGAAAAAGAATATAGGCATTTCACCCCACCACCAAGGTGGGGTGCATTGCCCATAAGGTTGCAAATGTCTTGAGAGAGCTCTTTGCCCCATCATGAGATGTTTCTTGTGTGACAGTTTGGAAACATAAAAACCTTTTAATACATACATTTTCACTAACCCAGCTGATGTTGATTTGCACAGATGGAGGTAATAGTGACACATTTCTTATGATTACAGCAGGTGTCTTGCCTTTCCATGCCTTGGTATACAGCTTACTTGGCGTGTTCGATAAAAAATAATATTACTTTTGTGAATTCTTTACTTGTGGATTTCTTGAGTTACCGGTAATACCAATGTCTGGTTGTTTGGAAATGTAATTACTGGAAAAGAAGTTGAAGCCTTCAATACTTATTTGCGTGTGTGCGTGCGTGCGCGTATATGTGTGAGTCAATCTTTATTAAATTGGCTTGGTTTGGCTAAAGGCTTCTATAAATTACACAACATTGGGTATAATAGTTTAATTGAAAAGTAATAGTTAACTTTTATGCAAACAGCCATTGGCTAGGAGAAGGTGTCAGTATTGTATATTAATACAAGAATAAAACAAAACAGATGTCTGTGCGTACAGTATGTGTTATGAGAGGAATATTGTGAGAACCGAGACAGAGGAGAGAGTTGAAGAGACGGAGAGGGAAAGAGAGGAGACATGGGAATACTTTTGTGTCCCTATGTGTTGTTGTAATTAAATGTCTTCAACATGTTTTCAACCAATCACCCATCTGTGTGTGTGTGTGTGTGTGTGTGTGTGTGTGTGTGTGTGTGTGTGTGTGTGTGTGTGTGTGTGTGTGTGTGTGTGTGTGTGTGTGTGTGTGTGTGTGTGTGTGTGTGTGCGCGCGTGCGTGCGTGCGTGCGTGCGTGCGTGCGTGTGCGTGCGTGTGTGTGTATGCGCGCACACGTGCGTGCGTGTGTGTGCACATGCATTTGCATGCACATGTATGTATGTGTATGTATGTGTGTGTGTGTGTGTGTGTGTGTGTGTGTGTGTGTGTGTGAGTGTGTGTGTGTGTGTGTGTGTGTGTGTGTGTGTGTGTGTGTGTGTGTGTGTGTGTGTGTGTGTGTGTGTGTGTGTGTGTGTGTGTGTGTGTGTGTGTGTGTGTGTGCGTGTGTGCGTGTGCGTGTGCGTGTGTGTGTGTGTGTGGTTCAGTTAAGGAACAGATGGGCTTCAGGCCTCCTGGGATCAGATATAGAGAGAGGGAGAGAGAGAGAGAAAGAGAGAGAGAGAGAGAGAGAGAGAGAGGGAGAGAGAGAGAGAGAGAGACGGAGAGAGAGCCACATGAGACAGAAACACAGTGAAAACAACATCAGACAGATCAAGAGTATCATTAGTCTCTGTGTGTGTGTGTGTGTGTGTGTGTGTGTGTGTGTGTGTGTGTGTGTGTGTGTGTGTGTGTGTGTGTGTGTGTGTGTGTGTGTGTGTGTGTGTGTGCGCGTGCGTACGTGCGTGCGTGCGTACGTGCGTGCGTGCGTGTTTAACAGAGTATGATTATTCAGTGTGTAATACGATTGACCTTGTTGATCCTCGGGGAGCGATGTGCTGTATCCATCTCCCCTAACACTCAGGGCCCGAGGCATCAATATCACACAGTCAAATCTGGAGCGTTGACTGAACTCTGAGAGCGTGCAAATGGACCCTTTCGGGCCCATCTGTACAGTCTCAGAGTCAGATCAACACTCTGGATTTTACAGTGCACATATTCTCTCACTGGCGGAGCTGCACAGATTAGAAACAAATTAGCTCTTAGATTAAATAAATTAGCCGTTAATGTTAGGATTAGTAGCAGATTAGCTCAGATAACCGTTTTGGTTCCTTGTCAGGCACAGCATGAAATCAGCGCTGTCAGATGAGAACCTTGTATCCTCCTCATTCAGTCCCACGGTGACCCCAAGGCAAAGAGGTTTCAATGTGAACTTCATGGAACCCATACAGTACACACCAGTTTAGCTGTGGGCAATATTGTCTTCAGATCATTATCACTATTATTTGGTTGCCTCGATTACGATTAATGATCAGCTATTTTTGTACACTGCCATTGTACAATGACCTATAATGCAGGGTTAAGTGGTTAATCAGAATGATCGATTTAGTTGATTATTAAAAATCTATTCAATTTTTTTATTGTCGATTTGTTGATATACAAGAAATAAATAAAATAATGACCACAAAAAAAAAAACATGCTTCTCGATCATTCTGTTGATCAACATGAACAAGATTAAGTCAGTTATTGGTTCTAAATATCGGTTTCGTGATATTTCAGGTTAAATGCCCAGTGCTGTCATTTCTTCCAAAGATACACACCAATACTGTCATCAAAGTAAATTAAAGTAAAGCAAATTAAAAGATGACATAGAGGGATATTGAGTCATACTCCTTAAGTGCAAAGCTCCCACTTCCCATTTACTTGAATAACACAAAAAAAAAATCTAAAAGATTTATACTACTGTACATTCTATTGTTGAAAATATAATAGTTTTCTGCGTTAGGTTAATAATACCAGTTTTATGAAAGGCATCATGGGAGTTTGAACATCTGGGGAACATCTGACGAACGTTAAACATAATATCCCTCATAAATACTTTTTTTTCAGGTATATATCTTAAACTCATGAGCTTTGTTGCAGTTCAATCCATGCTGGTTCCTCCTGTCTCTATTGGAGAAAATCCTGATCTAAAACCTATTTGGAAAGGGAATCATATCTGCATTCTATTGTGGATAGCATTTGCCTCTGAATCTTATGAATTTAAACTCAATGCATGGAAAGCTGATTTACAAGAGTAACTAACATTGAAACAGTGGACTTGTGCATGTAAGGTTGCCCAAACAGACCTAATGTATGCACCAGAAGTGGTGAAGATAATGGTACACTGTTCCATTGTTTATGGCAATGTACAAGAATAAGGGAATATGGGGGAGTGGTTAGATTAACAGTGCATTTTATTTTATTTATCAAATTAAAGCTGGAACCTAAGTCTTTCTTTATTCTATCCAGATGGACACAGTATAAAGGGTAGTTATCAATCCTCACAGACATGGGTGATCCGAAAGCCAAATGGTTATGAGGCATATCTCATGGGCGCAATGGTCTGATCAGCAAGTCCCCTATACTTTCTCTCCACATTTCCTGTCTCTCTCCACTGTGCTGTCAGTAAAGATAAAAGAAAATGCCCCATGTCTGTATTATGGGCAAAATGAGTGATTGCTTTAACATGGAAAATGATGGGTAAACCAAGTATTGCACTGTGGTTTAAGAAGGAATTAGCTTTTTGTTTGCCTTTGGGGAAACATGCATTCTTAAAGATAAACAAGACATGTTCAAAAATGTGTGGGGTCACTAATACAAGAACTTATATATTTATCTCATTTAATGAACGAGCCTGGAGCAGGGTAACTGCATGATGCCGGTCATGCAGACTACAAACTTGGATGACCGTTTTGTAATAGTTGGATGGACTCTCATATTATATACATGTGCCTTTACTTACTGAATGTACCCTTTCATTGATTTATTTTATACACGCTCACAAGCTTGTGAGGTGTAAGATCTATTTTCACCATGCAACACTGTTCTAGGCTATGATAGAGTATAAATTAGAGAACATTTCAGTAGCACTGAAATCAGATGGTGGCTGTCACCTCCTGTTAAACATCACCAGTCTGAGATTACGGAACGCCTCGTCAGTCTTTCGCTGAATGCACAAAATGAACAACAAATAGGTTCTCTGAAAGCAGCCTGTTCTAGATGAACAAGAAATAACCCCTGTCTGCTCATGAATGCATCACGGCTAAATTAAGAAGAAATCATTTCCTGTTTATGCAAGAATCTCACATTATTCTGTTTTTACTCTCCCCTATTAACATACTGATCTCCCTGTCTTTCTGTGCGTGTGCGTGTGCGTGTGCGTGTGCATGTGCGTGTGTGTGTGTGTGTGTGTGTGTGCGCGCGTGCGCGCGCGCGCGTGTGCGTGTGCGCGCATGCATGCATGCGTACGTGTGCTCGTGTGAAAGGTAAATTGCTTCGTATTTCAGGGGAATATGACTTCATAAGGCAAGTGGATAATCCTATGACTCTCATTGAAATGTACGAATGGACTGTAAATACATTTCCTATAAAATGGCATTTGTTTGCTGCATGGTGAATTATTCATGACAATTTAGATTATTCATGATGTTTTAGTTTTGTCTCTTTTGTGGTGACAAGGTGAGAATAAGAAGGAACAACCGACAGTAAACACCGTGGCCCTCTCTGTGATGCTCAGTGAGCAACACACACAGTGGTCTTACAGCTGTGTGTGTGTGTGTGTGTGTGTGTGTGTGTGTGTGTGTGTGTGTGTGTGTGTGTGTGTGTGTGTGTGTGTGTGTGTGTGTGCACAGTATATATACTGATATACCATTATTAATGTTAGTTTTTCTCCCTGCCCCCCCCCCTCCTTTATTTTCTTCTCCCTTTCTGAAAAACAACACATGATGGGGCTTATGCAATTGCAAAGACTAAAGTCACCCAGTTCTTTACACTTCTTTGCTCTTCAGCCAGTTAAACGTAGAAGGGCCCATCGGTGCTCAACAGGGACAACTTGAATCAGAGAGAATAATATGGGAACTTCAGGAGAAACTATACCTAAATAAAATACTGGAGCACTCGACTGGTCTGCACGCATTTATTATTTTGAAGTGGATTCTTCTTCTTGCGTTTTTTAAACCACTGAAGCGTAACTATTTCATACAACGTCGCACAAAAGTCGCGAAAATAGCCAATCTGCAAGTTCACAACGCGTCATGATGCAAAGTGTTGTGAGCTTGTAGGTCTGCTATTTTTGAAAAAAATGTTTATAATTAATTAAATCAATTAGTTATGTAACAATATTGTTATGTGTTTCCACACGGACCGATTTCAGTGTGAGTCACCAGAGCAGCGGAGCTGCAGAGCCAGTGTGTAACTGTGTGCTACGTTCTATGTGATCTTTAATAAAAGTGTAAGCAGCTACACTTGCTTTAACCGTCCATTCTGAGTGTATGGGAGACAGAATGAAACAAGTTTGATTAACTGTTTCAACCTAAGTTGAAAGTGGTTCAAATATATATTTTTTAGGGTACAGAATTTGCCTCTCTATTGGGAAATGAGTGTGCACAAAGTACTGATATAGCAATTGCAATAATGAGTGGTTGTCACAAAACCCCACAGCACACCTGGACTTGTCTCACTTTCAGGACACACCAGTGTGCCTCACCACAACATTTTGGAACCACTGGACGAGACCGGGTGTTGATGTAATCATCTAGTAATGAAGACTCTTTGACAAGAAAGTTTAATTACATATTGGAAATAAATACAGAAAGAGATACAATAGAAAGGGAACGGTTGATACAGGGTTACTGTGTCAACAGTTTTAGGTTGATTTCTACACAGGAAGAAAGCTAAAGATGAGAAAAAGAGCAGTACTGTAGAAAGAGAAAATGAAAAAGTGACAGTTATGTCCTTCGTTCTTGATGTGTCAGTGGTTTCGTGTTAGTATCTCATATCTCCACAAGGCCACATGGAGAGTTAATTACTTGTGATATCATATTATGTTAGAGAGAGGGAGAGAGAGAGACAGAGAGAGAGAGAGAGAGAGAGAGAGAGAGAGGTTAATATGGCAGTCAACATTCCTCCAAAGATTCTATCAATATTGGATAAAACCAGACATTGTATCAAAAATTATAAAGTATGCAAGTAAACTTGTATGTTTATTTTCACATTTAAATGAAACTAAACCATATGGACACAACATAATTGCGTCACATCATTGACCCAAATATCTGTGATCAGATGTCAGAAGGAGGAGGGAGAGCTGAATGGTGCAGAGAGAGCCTGGCTGGGGAACCGCGGTCCTCAGTTGTCCCAGGTATAATTCCAGACCTTGCCAGCAATGTGTTGAATATGACTGGTCAAAGTGTCCTTGAGCAAGACACCTAACCCCTAACCACTCCGCACCCCTTATGGACAGCAATCAGCTGGGTTGAGCTGAAACCGAATTTCCCTGGTGGGAGTAAGTAGGTCAATATTATTATTAGAGACTAGAGAGAGAGAATTTTTATTTTAAAATACAACTCAAAACCCACCATTCTGTGATCGTTTGAAACAGTATGTCTAATCAAAACAAAACCATACTACCCTAATCAAACCATAGGATTAGATGAGTCAAAACATTAGATTATTCAAAACAATCCATAAGATTAACCAAAGCAACACAAACAAAACCATTTCAATTCACAAAGAATACATAAATCCAAGCATATGCTAAACCCAATAAGGCTCACGAAAACAAAAGACTTGCCAAAACAAAACATTTATGGAGAGAGAGAGAGAGAGAAAGAGGGGGGGGGGGGGGGGGTGCCCCGATGGACCAGTGGAATGGAGTTAATTATTTATGGTTGGGTGTCATGGTCACCCCCATTAACTCCCTGCTTGTTCACAATTCAATTACACTCACTGACATACACAGGTGTGCATGTGTGTATGTGAGTGTTTAGGGAGAGAGAAAGATAGAAAGAAGCCACAGACAGACGGACGGACGGACGGACGGACAGACAGACAGACAAGGACAAAGTAGACAGACAGACAGACAGATAGACAGACAGGGCCAGAGAAGCTTCTGGGGGTTGCTCTTGTGCTAGCCTCCTTTGTGCCAGCTAGTGGTGTGGTCTATCAACACAAGGCTTTCACCAGGGAATAGCCACGTCCCCAGGCTCATCTCCATATGAGAGAGAATGGAAATGTTTTCTCTGCTCTCTTAATTAAAGATCACACTCATTTACATTCATCCTCCCAACAAACGCTCTGGTCCACGGACTCACTGGGGAGTGACAGGCATATGCGCGCGCGCGCACGCACACACGCACACACACACACACACACACACACACACACACACACACACACACACACACACACACACACACACACACACACACACACACACACACACACACACACACACACACACACACACACACACACACACACACACACTTTCATTACAGAAGGGTTATACCTCAGACATAACCTCTGTCTTCTAATTCTTTGTTTCAAAACCCATATGTTTATGAATGACTGTACAAGTACTGTATCCATATAATTATTATTCTGTTTTAATGACATATAGGGGTCATAATGATTTCCCACCTTTACCAAATCCAAAGCATACATTCTGCCAAATCTCTGTCTGATAGGCGAGACTGACTGACAGACAACTCTGGAGTTTAGAGCAGTGGCTTTAAAACTTTGTGTGCACAAGGCACACCAAATGGCAAGTCAAAATCTCACAGACTTAGCTTTACCTCCATCTACTGGGGTGTAGATCTGGAAAGTATGACAAAGTTTACACAAGCTGTACTTTGTAACATGACCCTGATCCCCAACTGTTAACGCAACTCTCTTTCAGTTGAAAATACTCATACATATACATACTCATTGGTTTCACTGCTAGAGGCTTTGGTCGCCATGTTGGGTTGTCAAATACTTATTACTCTTTTCCATTCTTCTCAGAAGTTTCATAAAGCCCCTACAGTACTTGATGTCACTTCCTGTGTATGTACCACAGTTCCATTGCCTGGATTCCCGCCACTGGTGATACCCTACCAAATTATACAATAAAGCCTCCAGCAGTGAGAGTCAGGGAAGGGTGGGATTTGTTGCTTATAAATGCAACCTTTTATTGAATGGGACATAAAATAATATGCTAAATCCTATATCTAAATTGCCTAATGGGTCGACGGTGGGTCGATGTCACAAACGTAACATCCGAACTTGCGAGGTGCACCGTTGCTCCGATCGGCACCAAACTTGGCACAGACATTGTTCAGGGGAATGCCATGGGAATAGTCGCACCAGGTGCCACAGGCTCCAATCCGCAGCAACATTTTTAAGTTACACAGTGGAGCTTTAAAGCTAGCTTTGGCTCCGGACATTATCAGAAGTCAACCTCATTTACATCCACACATTAGCTTCAACATTGTTGCAGTCCACACAAAGCATTTAACCACAGGCCCAGCGGCTGGCATATGCAAATTCTCTGTAAAAAGGCATTAATGTAATTGGTGGTTGTGAGTGTGTTCATATTTTAAGCACTGCACGTCAGTTGAGACATAAAAATCTGGCCTTCTTATTGCTGTCCATCTTTCAACAGGGAATGGAAATGAAGCAGATTAAGGCTAACGTATGATCAGATGCTGGCGACTCCGTCATTAAATTTATGTCCAGTATGGTCTCTATTAGTCTTATTAATGTCTTTACATACGTGCCTGTAACAGTGTGATATCTCTATTCCCTCCTCCCTCTTTCCATTCATCCCTCTTCATCTTTCTCGATGTCCATTCATCTGTCCCTTCTATTAGTCTTTACATAGAAGTCTGTCTGTAACAGTGTGATAGCTCTCAGTCCATTCATCCTTATATGTCTGATCACCACAACAAGCTTTACAAAAGGCAGTCAGGGTGCGGGTTAGAGAGAGGGCAGAGGGTAAGAGAGAAAGATGCTTTGAATGTGGGACATCCCTCTCACCCTCCCTCCTCGCCTATCCCTCTCTCCCTCCTCTCTCCCTCTCTCCCCACCAATCCTTCTCTCCCTGGGCCTCACCCATCGATCTATTCCTCCCTCCTCATCCATCCATCCATCCATCCCTCTCTCCTTCCCTCCTCACCCATCCCTCTCTCCCTCCCTCTATCCCTCCCTCAGTTCTCTTCTAATGCTCCCTTCCTCCCACTCTCTCTTTATCATCCCTCTCCATCCCTCCCTCTCTCTCCAATGCTCTTTAGTTCAAAGCCCCATCAAGGAGATTATCCTGTGATCCCCATTACAGAAAAACATGCCTGACATTTAAATATTAATATTCAAATTAAAACATAATTTATGGTATTAACTGTCTGCTCGGTGAGTGTGTGGCTTTTTTTTGTGATTTACTGAGACATTAGTTTAGCCCCTCCTCCACACCTCTAATGATCCTAGGGTTTGGTAATTGGATCTGAGGGAAGACGTTTGCACCACATGAAATGTGGGAAATCCAGGAAGGAAGTCAGATCTGACTAATCCTTTGAGATCCGAAGTGTACAAGTTGTGGGCACAAATCTTTTTTTGGCAAACGGGCTACAGTTCCCCACATTCCTATATCTCTGTTCCCAAACCAGTGAGGAATTCATCATCATCACTACTACCTATTATACATTATATAGTATTATATTAGAGTAATCAAATTGTACATTTGTGAAATTGACTAACACTGGCAGCACTGGTACAGCGTGGTTGGCCCTAGATGTCCCTTCTTTAAAGGTTGTTTTTATATGAGACAAGGTGGCTCAGGAGGTAGAGCGGCCTCAATCCCGGGCTGCCCCAGAGTTATTGTCGAAGTGTCCTTGAGCAAGACGCTGAACCCCTAATTGCCCCCGATGAGCAGGTTGGTGCCTTGCATGGTTTCCTCTGCCCTATGTGTATGAATGTGTGAGTGAATGGGTGAATGTAATGCACAATCATAGTAAAGCACCTTGGATAAAGACGTTATATAGATGCACCATTTACCATATATAAATGTACCATTTATATGCTTTAGGACAGTGAAAAGAAAGGGAAAATGCAGACAGGAAGGAGGAGTGATATTTATTAAATTGTCCTGTGTTTTAGTATAATAATTATTATATGATAAAAGAATAATGATTATTCCTTTTAATATAGTACATACGTACGGTCTCTGCAATCTTAGAACTAAGTATATTGTGTAAAATAGTTTTCAATTTATTTCTAAAGTGGCGGACATGAAGTACTGTATGTGATTAGAATTAAGATACACCTGGATCGACAACTATATTAAAAAAAAGTAATTAGAACAAGTTTTCAGCTTTGTTGAAGTTACATAAAATACATTTTAATTCAAAATATATAAAACCTATGGAATATTGTATTGGGATTTTCTTTTAACAGTCTTTGACCAGTGATATGGTGAAAACTCAAGAAAACCATGGTGGAAAAAAGTGGAGGAAGATCACATGAAAAATAAAAAAATTAATGCACATGACTCTTATCTCAGAACATGATCAGAAGCCCTGCAATTACTGCACTTGTCAAAAAGGTTTGGGTTCATCACTTTAAATGATAGGGAAATTAACTCGCTGAAAGGCTCTCTTCTTTCCTCCCTCTGACAAAAGGAAGGAAGAAAGACATGATGGGCAGCTTGAAGAAAAAGAGAACAGACAAAAAATAGCAGCCGCTTGACCCTGTGAATAGCAAGGTTCTTTCTTTGACAGAAACACATGTCAACACTCGCTCCTGTCCTACGCTTTCTTGTCCTCTCAAGTCCTCTCTCCTCTTGCCCAGCCCCCACCTCCACCCCCAACCCCTCTCTCCTGTTAGCTTCTCTCGTTGTTTCCTCACCATTCTGTTGCCCATCCTCCCTCCCTCTTCAACACCAGTGTCTCTGTGAGTAGATGAGCAGCATCATGTCACCGAGGCTGAGAGGGACTCTCTGATGCTGACAGCTAACCAGTAATTACAGACAATCAACTAAATGGACAATAATTACACAGGCAAGGGTGGGGGCTGTGTAAGGAGTGTGCCGTGTGTCCTTGCAACATCGCGAGTTTGAATCTGACTCTCGGCTGTTGCGTGTCATTTGCTCATATGTTCCCACCGTTTCTTCAGTTCCAATTTTCTAATTTTCAAATACATTGGCTAAATATGAATGTGCTTTTTTATCCCAATAAATATTGTAAACATGTCCTTTACAGTCCTTTAATGGCCATCATGATTTGGAGCAACCCACTGCCTTGTATCTGTACTTGCACCCCAGTTACAGTCGGAATCTGCATCATGGTGGTCGACTGCAGTGGAGACAGTGGGTCGTGAGTGTTGGGTATAGGGTCCTAAGGGTGGGCCAAGGAGAGAAAAGCTCCAGTGTTAGTAAGGGCCTGGCATAGTGTGACATTCAGTTCACAGTCCAGAGAGCTGGTCAGCTTGGCCTTTAGCCAACCGAACCAAATCAGTTCAGTGGGAGAGGAGGAGAGATGGGATCATGGCATTTGCCTAACTGTGTGCCCCGGTTCTCCGCTTCGCCCATGCTCTGTTTACTCAGTACAGCACCTTCTGTGAATGGGGGGAGAAGAGAGGAGACACTCCTCATTGACTGCTTCATCCGCCACCCACTCTGCTTGTCATATGCGGGCAGAGGCAGTAGATACCTGGCTGGTTGACCTGTAGTTCTGCATCTTGTAGGGCACCACAGATTGTCCATGGGCTGGACAGATGAACATGCTCTCAACGACGGCTGGACTGGAGTCTTTGCATAAAGTCCTATACGGATAAGTCCTTCTAGGCAGCAAATGTGCATTACACGCATAACTGTGTTTCATCGGTAACCACAGGTCGGTGGCATAAGATCCTTTGTCAAATAAGATTTATTGGAGAAACATGAGTACAAAATGTAAGGTTATACAGAGTAGAAATCTCCTGTTTTTTTCAAATATATGCAACATAACATACAAATAACATAAAAACACCAAAGAAACAACAGTCAGAACAAAAAACAACAACACTACAACACTGACAATAAGGAGAAAAGAAAACAAAAGAGCAACCACCCCCACCCCACCCCACCTAAACTATCACCTGATTATTAGGAAAATATAGAGAATGCAGACCAGGAAATTAATGAGGACATCAGAAGGATGCATTAGATCAATCATTGCTTTGTGTGAGTTCCTGACTTCCCAAGATAACAGATAAAAGTGTGCCAGATCTTATCAAATTGGGGTCGGCATAAGATCCTATTAGCTCTCTTTCTCTCTCCTCGTCCTGGCAGACAGTTCCCTGGCTTTATCCTGGAACTTGGGTCGCCCTGGTTGGGGGCAGAAGTGCGGTGCCCCCATGGGCAGAAGTGAAAGTGCTTTTGGATGTACGCTCAGAGGCCCCTCAACATGCGTTGGATGTTGCGTTCATAATATACAGTATGGTGTTTTTCATAAGCACCATTTTTTAAAGCAATTAGACGCAAACAGCATGGGATATCAAAACCATAGTTTGCAAAAAGTAGTTTTGCACTATAGCTTCATGGCTCAACAAATGAGCACTAGCAACCAAGAGATTTAACCGCATTATGATCACTCCAATCATGAATGTACTCTGATAATCAGGTGAAGACATTTCCATGCCAATTTCCATGGTCAGAATATTGTCTATAGTGTGCATTGATATCAGACATACTGTAGAGATGACTACACTTTACAAAAGCCACTGAACAGTGACCTTGTTTATTAGAATATTACTACCGAGTCTCATCTTAACCGTGGCCTGTGTAGATCATTGTGAAATTATGCACATTTTTTTATTCATTTTAATCACTATGAGTACATAATGCATGCACCTACCATTAACCAACTGAAACATGCTTCAAGAATTTGTACACATGCATGTACATAAATGAGTTTCACTTCCGTGCACTATAAATGTCCCAAACTAAATATTATCCATCTTGGCATTCCCAGCAATGTGCTGTGTACTGGCCTCCCCTCGTTAGTGTCTCAGGGTGCCTATCAGGTAATTGTTAATCATTGACCTGCAGTAAGTCGTTAATTGAGACTGTGAATTAAAGATAATAGTCATTAGAGAGAGGAGAGAGATCACTCATCAGACTGTGACAGGTAGAGAGAGGAGGAGCGGAAAAGGGGGATAACTCACATTTTGAAAGCGTGAAGACAGGAGATGAGAGGTGGAGGCTGGGGGGCAGGTAACTCATATTTCTACTGAAAATGGAAGAGTGGCGGTGTTGGTTGGTGGTGGTGACTGGTGAGGGTAACTGATATTTGTGAAGGGCTGGGGTGGCATTGAGGTGAATTATGCCGTGCCAAAAATGTGATGGAAAGAAAATAGGGGAAGAGGAGAGGTGAAAGGTCACTTGTTTCATGGAAATGTTATTGATTGCAGGAGGCAAACACAAAACAACAAAAGAAGGTCACTTTGTTTCTTACGTTATCATGCAACATCAAAACTATCAAGATGAATCAAACCATTTTTGGATTCTAAAATGCAATATTGCAGTTAGTTTGGTAAGACTAAATACAGGATGACAACCCTTAGTAAATATTCTATAGTTGCAGCAATGAGTCAGGGCCAGCCATTTTGAGGAGGAAAAAGATTTTTAAAAAGGGAAAACGAGGAAGAGGACAAATAGGAAGAGGAAGAAGTAAAATGAGACTTACAGCAGGGGGGTCTATCAGCAGAACTGTCTGGATCAAAATTATCATTAAACCTTGAAGTCATGCATCTCATTCATAAAGTATGGTGCCTGAGTAGGTACAATATGTACATTCTGCATCACCCAGGTCTTAAACTCACATGTTGAGCTACCTAGAGAAAAGGGAAAATCAGAGATCTAACAGTCCGTGTTGGCAGGGGCGCCGATATTTATAAGCTCTAGTGGGTGCCCAACAAGGCGCGCGTGATGTGCGCACCGTTCGCGCACGCGCGAAAACTTTTGCGGGTTTTGGTCGGATAATTGACTTTTTTGGGGGGGTTTTGTAACTTTATTTCGGTTCATTCGGTTGTTCAGTGGCGATCTGAACCAGGCGATCTGATTTTGAAAAATATATATTTTTTTTTAACTTTTTTTTTTCTTCTTTTTTTTCTTTTTGACCAGCACCCAGTGGGTGCTCCTCACCCACAGTGGGTGCTTTAGCCCCGGGGCACCCACGTTATCGGCGCCCTTGCGTGTTGGCTTGAACCCCCGAATAGCCGTTTGCCAGCTATAGTATTTGGATTGTTTTGTTGCCTGTGTGTGTTCAGCTATCAGCCATCCAAACCAGATCAACAACAGCTTACCACCATGATAACCTAACAGTCAATGATAATCAGGCTGACCACAATGTTCTACTATGCTTTCTGTGTGTGTGTGTGTGTGTGTGTGTGTGTGTGTGTGTGTGTGTGTGTGTGTGTGTGTGTGTGTGTGTGTGTGTGTGTGTGTGTGTGTGTGTGTGTGTGTGTGTGTGTGTGTGTGTGTGTTGTCTACACAGTATAGGTGCACTGTGTGTTCATAAGAGCAATAGTCATGTTATAGTAGGTGTGTGTGTGTGTGTGTGTGTGTGTGTGTGTGTGTGTGTGTGTGTGTGTGTGTGTGTGTGTGTGTGTGTGTGTGTGTGTGTGTGTGTGTGTGTACAGTATGTGTGTTCAATATATCATTTATGATATATGATGTCAAATGTTTTAATAATAAATAATAACAGAATAGGCACATTTCTGAAATTAAAGCCTTTAGTTGTCAAATTATACATATAGTAATGTTACTGTAAGTGATTGATTGATTGATTGATATTCATTTTATTGATGAGTGCATGGTAATACAACTCAGCATTTTGAAATAAAAGCACTCAGAAAATAATGACTTACTGTAAATTAATTCAGTAATTGACTAGGTGATTACATGGTAATCCAGCCTATATTTCTGAAGTAATAGGACCAATAATCAAATTACTTTACTTGCCCAGTGTGACCTGATGTGACTCATATTCCAGAGAGCAATCTGCATTTAAATAGAGCAGAATGTGTTTCCCACCATGGGTCAAAACCCTGAATATGAAATATATAGCTTGGCACATTAAAAAACATTTTGATATATGGCACAGAGCATAAAAACTTAATAGTAATTTTAATAATAGTAATGTTCCCATAACCTCACATCTCTCGAAAATAAAAAATAAGAATAAAGAATTGACAGCTGTTTTCTGATAGACCATGGTGCCCCTGCTGAAAAAAGAAAAAAGAGAAAAGAAAAAAGAAAAAAGAAAAAAGAAAAAAGAAAAGAAAGAAAGAAAGAAAGAAAGAAAGAGAAACAATTCATATTGTTTCTCTTTTTTTTGCTTTTGTGCTGAGAAAATGAGCAGAGCCATCATGAAACACATTGAATATTCAATGAGAATATGTTATACATGGTTGCTAGTGTGAGAACAGACCTTCTATCAGTTCTTGAAAAACAGAGGTTCGGGGTTTTCATCTGACAGCAATACATCATAACAGTCATAAACCCCTGGGTTAAGATTGTAAAGATGAACCATAAAACCCAGTATATCATACAAAATATTATCCATTAAGTTGCTGACATGTTTAGCTGACTATCTGATTTTATCCAACGTGTCTGTTATTGAAGAAATCCAATATAGGTGATTGCATTATACTGTATAATTTTGTCTTGTGCTGTGATTCCTTGTTGTGAAATCCATGCCATCCTGAAAGTAATATTTGTCAGGAATTTAAAAAGAACAACCTTGTTTTCATAAAGCGCTAATGATTACAATGTTACCAGGTTATCAGTAATCTTTAAAATACTTAAACTATATACTTTGTTTTACCTATTGCCTCTACACAAAATATCTTTGCAGAAAATAGCGAGTGTTCACCTATTATGATATGCCCAGAACGCTATAGAGTCTAGTGGTTAAAGGACATGTTTCTAAAGCAACCTCTGCACCCCTTCACTTCCCTCTCAAGTAGTCTTGACATAATGCACATTTTGTCCCATGAGCATGGTATGTAAAATGTCAATAACAAGACGGACTGTGTTACCCCATCTGTATCAAAGATGAGCCCATTGTATTTGCAATTACAATGTTACACTTCAGAAATTAGTGAGATACCTCTATACCTCCCAACATACATCTAGAATCCAATAAAAAATAGCCAATCAGACACAGACTACTGCCCACGACAGACCCCACCCCCGTACAACATCATAATGGGTGAGCAGTCAAGCGCTAACCAAGACCCCTGCCCACCCAGCAGAGCACATCTAACACCCCACCACCATCTAATTTTGTCATATGTTTGATACCCTACATTATGCCCCCTGCGCACACGTACACACACACACACACACACACACACACACACACACACACACACACACACACACACACACACACACACACACACACACACACATGACTTTATCCACACACAATCCAGACTTTACCTGCCGTCTTTACTTATTGAAAATCCTCTAAAACATTAAATGACACTTGAGAACATTAAATGGCACTTGAGAATTCACTGTACAGTATACACACCCAGCACATATACTGTAGGCTAGTGCACACACATACACACTAAGTTAGACACATACATCCAGCCTCCATGCACACACATGAAGGCCTGCGCACACAAACACATGTGCACGCACGCGCACACACACACACACACACACACACACACACACACACACACACACACACACACACACACACACACACACACACACACACACACACACACAGTTAATAGCTGCTAAGAAATCACATTTGGTAAATTGCGTTGTGGCGCTAACCTTTTCTCTGGTAATTAAATGAGTGAAAGGAAGCTTGCCTTAATGAAGTGAGCAATTTACTGTTAGAAACACATAGGCACACACCAACACTCACATGTACTATTTGAAACAGATTTTCATGAATTTGAATATAATGACGATTCTGAAATTGTCTCCCGTGCATTATTGGACAGGGGATTTAAATGGGTTTCATGGACTTTGGGTAAGGAACTTATCTCAGCACATGAATGACCATCTAATTAATATATTGTATGGATAATGAAAACGTTTTGAAATGCTTTTGGGCCACCATCCTTTAAAGGGGTGTTCTTACGATGACGACAAATTGTTTTTTAATGTTGATGTAAACAAAACCAAGTCTAAATGTCTTCATTGCAGGGCCCTTTGTTGTAAATTTATGTGACCATGTTCTTGCTGAATGCTGAAAGTTGTGTGTATAAAGAGCTTTGGCTCATAAGAGATACATAAGCAATAATAAACAAGATGGGGTCTAATAACACTGTGGCCTCCCTGTTAATCTCTGATGTCATATTGATGAAGTCGGTGTGGACCGTCCATTAAAGTCCAGATGAAACGTTATTTTGAGAGTATCAAACTTCCTTATCATGACATATTTCGGAGTGAAACAATTGATTACAATTAAAAGTTGAATATTGATTGATGGGTGGATGGCATATATTGTTAGACAGGTGCACAATATGACCGGGGATGTGTTCTAAAAGGGTTAAAAGGGCATTTTTTATTTAATCTTAATTCCAGTATGTATGGATTCTCTCAGGGACCCTTGGACGCACTGATACTGCATTCTACCAGGTCATTATTGCCACTCACTTGATTTCCTTGTCATTGTCTAATCAGAATCTAGTGTAACCTCACGTCAGGCTTTCCGCAGTACCTGTGGAAAGCCTGGTTTATGTTCAGAATTAACCAGCGTGATCCGGTCTAGAGCCCACCTATTACCTACTATATCCGGTCATTTACACACAGACATAAATGCACATAAAAATGTGCACAGCAACCTGCTAAGCATATTGATCGCAGACTAGTTAGGGACTCAAGGTTAAAGCAATGAAAGTACCGGAAGGATAGAAAGCCTGCAGTACAGCTTGACTTATACGTCATCTTACAACGTTGTCACTCACTGACAATAGCCGATCTACAACCTCACAAGTCACAACACGTCGCATCGTGACTGTTTTGAACCAATCTGCCCACAAACCGGTGCTTCATTCAGTTCGGTTTGTTTTAATTCCTTTACAGTTAAACTTAGTCTCCATGTCATGTTGGGGTCTCCCTTTTTTATTGTCATACATTTCCTCATAACCAACAAGCAGACATATACACTCCACCAAACACAACCGGAGATACAACCCCATTCTACTACTCCCTTTTATATCCCCTTCCTCACCTCCCTCCTTTTCTGCTCCCTTCCACCTTTCTTCATCTCCCCTCTTCCTCTCCAGGCTACTCTGTGGGTCAGTGGGCCTACAGCTGTTCCATTAGTCCCTGTGTGTGTGTGTGTGTGTGTGTGTGTGTGTGTGTGTGTGTGTGTGTGTGTGTGTGTGTGTGTGTGTGTGTGTGTGTGTGTGTGTGTGTGTGTGTGTGTGTGTGTGTGTGTGCGCGCGTGCGTGCGTGCGTGCGTGCGTGCGTTCTTTCTAGGTGGAACAGCTCAGCAGCTTTTCCTATCTGGCTGCTGTCAGCAAGTATTCTCCTCTCCTTTCCAAATGGTTAAAATAGCACCACTATACTGTTCTCTCCATAAACAACTTCTTACTTTGTAATATGTATAAGATTCAAGAAGGTCAGAAAAAGTACTGTGTAACAAAAGCTCAATAAAACATACCATTGACAAAAATCATGAAAAATGTTACTGACGAACATAATTTAAAGCTCTATTATGTAATTTATTTTAGTAAATAAAATGTTATTTTGTCCAATCTGCATGGGAGAGTACACGTTTATACAACTTATACAATAAGGGTGGTTGTATTTGGTCTGAAACATTTAGATCCTGTGTCTATGTTGGACACAACCTTTGACACAATCCTGTTTTTGGTTGGACACAAATTTTGTCCTGGTCAATATTCTATTTCTCCCCAGAGCAAGCAGGCAGGCTCTATTAGCTCAGTGGTAAAAAAAAAATCTGCTTTTGTGCAGGAGACCCGAGTTCAAATCCGGGGTAGAACTAAGTTCCATAGTGCAGCTTTAAAAACGTTTTATTGGTTCTTTTTTGGTGGGTTCTATTCACTTGTGAGTTTTACATTGAGGATGAGAAACTACATTCACACAATTTGCGTGCCAGTACGACCAGAGTTCAACCCTCAACCTCTTTAATCTGTTAATCTATTAATCAATTTTTTTACCAAGATATATTTCTTCTTTTTCCTAAAAATTCATCATTCATGTCCGCTCTTTTCTGAAGATATGCCCTTTTCCAAAAGACCATTTCATTATCTTAGTCCATTTAACTCAAAATTGGAAATCTAATTGGGACAATATTTTGATATCTATGTGAGTGGTTTGTGTGTGTGTGTGTGTGTGTGTGTGTGTGTGTGTGTGTGTGTGTGTGTGTGTGTGTGTGTGTGTGTGTGTGTGTGTGTGTGTGTGTGTGTGTGTGTGTGCGCGCGCATGCATGCGCGTGCGTGTGTGTGTGGGCCTATATGTGACTGTGTGAGTGTGTCCAGTGAATAAGGGAGCTGTTTTAATTGCATTGTTCTTTGATCAAGGCGTGTTTATTAGTGGGTGAAAGTCACATTAACCTTTCCATCGGCCCTGACATTTCCTCTTCTCCTAAATGGAGAATTAAAGACCATTGGAAAGTCATTAGTGAAATTTACTGCTTCTGTTGGCTGGTCAGCTATTAAAGATGCTGCAGGACCCATAGCACAATGTTCATAATGTTCTGCCAAGTCAGCTTTTATTGTTTAAAGGAGCAGTTTGTATGAAAGAAAAAATATTTTCCTGGCAAGTAAATACATACTGTAAACAAGAGGAACTTTTCCTTGGTATTATATTTAGTAACTAAATAAGTTGAGAATGCTTTTTATATTGGAGAGTTGGCCTCTAGAAGGCCTGCAAGACCAAAGTACAATCTGCTACTGTGTTGTTTAACAGGACAACCATTTTTGATGTAGCATTTTGTAGCAATGTCACCTTACCTGACCTGACCTGTTTCACCAATGCAGTCACTACTCGGTCAAACTGGGTTATCAGTAGACACATAACTGTTAATCTGTATAACATATTATCATGTCTATTCTTGTTACTGTGAACCTGGGCTGGCAGGCACCATTTTTTCTACATTCCATAAAATATCAATAATGTCTGGGGAAGGGGAGAAAAATAAAAAATGTCTAACTGCTCTGACATGTCAACTCTACGTGATACTAATAAAGATATTTATAATAAAAATAAATATCAATAATGTCAACAATAGATTTTATTTTATATACTAATCAATATATCGAATCAATCAATGAAAATGCCACGGTTAATAGTCTAGAGACAGACTATTAAATAGTACTATTAGATACAACCATACAGACTGCTGGAGCATCAGTAGAGTGGAAACCCCAAGGTCTTGATTTCACATCACCACTAGAGGGCGCTGCTGCCATGATCAACCACCTGTCAGAGCATCATGAGAAATTCATAGACACATCTACAACGGAATACATGATTCCAGTCTGGGTTCTTAAAAAAGGGAAACAATTAAAGAAAGAAAATAGGTGGATTCCTAATTGTCTTAGTTACGATCTAAACCAGGGGTCTTCAATGTTTTTCAGGCCAAGGACCCCTTAGCTGAGAGAGAGATGAAGCAGAACCCCCCAATACATATTGTATAAAATTGTGTTGCAGATTAAACTTTTTCATAGATGTCATAGATAGCTTCATTGACTATCATCAGTTTTGTGTAAATTTATGTTTTACTTGATTTGCTCCTTTCCCCACCAAACCTCTTTGCCGAAAATAGCTGATCTACAAGCTCACAACGCCTCGCAGCGTAAGAGGCGTTGTGAGCTTGTAGATCTGCTATTTTTGGCTAATGTTCCCCTCTCAATAGGGATGCTAGGGTTCAAGTGGTTAATGTAAAAAAAAAAACATCCTATCACACAAAGATTTGGCGTCCCCCCTATAGTAGCTCTGAGGACCCCCTAGCCTAGGGGTCCTGGAGGGACAGGGGTAGAGTGGCCGGGAGAGCGGCCGGAAGGCAACCATGAAGTTCCCAGTTCGATCCCGGACTCCCCCAGAGTTAGTGTCGAAGTGTCCTTGAGCAAGACACTGAACACTTAATTGCTCCCGATGAGCAGGTTGGTACCTTGCATGGTTTCCTCCGCCATCGGTGTAGGACTGTGTGTGTGAATGTAATGCACAATCTATGTAAAGCGCTATACACAGTACATTTACCATTTAATGACTGCATGAACGGATGGTTCATTTGGCCCACTGCTCAACAGAAAGTAGCAGAGAAACACTGACATGACATACATGTGACATGACATGACATGACATGACATGACATGACATGACATGACATGACATGACATGACATGACATGACATGACATGACATGGGTAGCATTTTGAGATCATGTAGATGCCACCAATCTATTAGCCAGCAATTACAACCAACATAAAACCTAAACAATGACGTGTGTTAGACATCATTATGTTGTCGTATTTATCTTGTGTAGTCTCTAAGTCCGTGTGTGTGTGTGTGTGTGTGTGTGTGTGTGTGTGTGTGTGTGTGTGTGTGTGTGTGTGTGTGTGTGTGTGTGTGTGTGTGTGTGTGTGTGTGTGTGTGTGTGTGTGTGTGTGTGTGTGTAAAGGAGACTCGTTCTTAAATACAACTCAGTAACAAAGCAATATAACAGAACACAACAAATGTATTCTTTATTCTGCCAAGACCGCAGGGGTTTTAAATCATGAGGGTGCTTTATATAGCTGGATTTCAGGAACGAAATAGCTCTCAGGCTCAGGCTTTAAGATGGCCAGGCCTACTAAACATCATATTACTTGAACATTTTTCTTTGCAGATTAATATGATTTTAGATAGTCACTACCACTGCCTGAGTGCACCTCAAGGCAAGGCAGTTTTATTTGTATAGCACATTTCAACAACAAGGCAATTGAATGTGCTTTACACAGAACATCAAGCAAAGGAAACACAACTGTAAAATGACATTAAGAATAAATTAAACAAAATAAGTAAAACATAACAGATACAATTACAGTGCAGAACAGAAAGAAAAAGAAAAGTACTCGATCAAAGGCAGCGGCAAACAGAAAGGTCTTTAGTTGTGTTTTAAACATATGTTTTCTTGTCAGTAACCATACAATACATTCACTAGCAATTTTCAACCTGGCATCCCTACTTTGGCCATGCCTTTATAGGTGAGCATTTTGTTTAAATAATTCAAATGTTTTAGGTTTTACAATGTGACACGTTGTGAGCTTGTATATTGTCTATTTTCTTTATTTTTGAAATAGGACTTAAGTGCACCGTCACTCTTTTGCCACCCTTTTCTGAAATGACTCTGGTGGAAAAGAATCCCCAGAGGCCAGTGGGACAAAGAATAGAAGAACAAGAGTCTAAAAGCACCACGAGCAGCCCTAGAGGGCATGCTGCTCCTTGAAAGTGAAAGTGCATGAAAGTGCACACTAGCACATTTCATGGCAATCCAGCCTGTAGTTTCCAAAGTATATTATATGGCACATATATGTGGTTCTTCATATTTTCAATCCCGGCACCCAACATAAGAGAGTGTTGTAACACACACACAACTTTTTTATGTTTTTTTCTGGTAAATGAATCCCCTATACTTCTTCAAACAACAATATCCCGCAAAATGCAAAATGCACCCCAGCATTGTGAGCTTGTAGATCTGCTGTTTTTGATCTTTTAGAACATATCTGAAAGTGAAACTAAAAGTGGTTAAGTCTGTCAGTGGCTTTTATAAGTATTCAACTAATAAAGAGTATTAATTAGAGCTTGTGACAAAATATCTACAATTGGATTTATTGGAACACAGGCTCTTTTTTCCATTTCCTGAAAAGTAACGGGTTGGGACGTACAAGGTTTCCAATATGACATACTCACTAAAACGTTGTCACCTTCATTATGTCATTAGGAGATATTTAGGAGTAAATGTAATCTTTCACTCAGGGATCAAGGCTCACTGAAGCTCTTGCCATCTGGGGTCTCTCACCCTGGATTCCATGGTCATTAACACACTCTTGTCATGTGGGCACCTGAAATGAATGACACTCACCATTATCCCCAGCAGCTCATTTAAACATAATGTCTAGTGCTTGTTATGTGTCTCTCACTTTTGTACGCAGGCACATTTAAACTTTATGGACAGAATTTTACCTGAAAAGGAAATCATTTTTCATAATGAGAAAGAAATGATTGCACTTTTCCATATAATCTCTTTCATACTCTTAGGGGAAGCGTTCAAGTTAAAACTCAAGTTAAATTACACTTACATTATTACAAATTACTAATGAAGGTCATTAGTGTTGCATCTGGTTAGGTATAGTAGAACTTAAGGTTTAAACAATATCAATCATTTGTAACTAGATTTTATATTTTACATAAATTAGATTTCAAAATGAAGTGACATAATTTTATGGATATTAGGTAGGATAACAGTATGGGTATACAGATCAATCCTTTTGCACATGATTGCTTTTGTCATGTCTTGTTTCTGCCATATAATTTAATATAACTTTCCTAACAAGCAGCTGTCAAATGATAATTAGATTGTTTGCCAGCAACTTCAATGCCCATGCATTATCTGATTCTGAAGATTTCACCTCAACAATTTGGAGGAGGGCCACTATAAATAAAATAAAATGTAAAAATATGAATAATGATAATAATAATAAAAAAGTATTGATTGATTGCCATTAATGTTTGGCTTCACTTGAATACATTTCATTCATACTGATAAAACTCTTTAAAAATGTTTAGAGAGAGAGAGAGAGAGAGAGAGAGAGAGAGAGAGAGAGAGAGAGAGAGGGAGAGGGAGAGGGAGAGAGAGAGAGAGAGAGAGAGAGAGAGAGAGAGAGAGAGAGAGAGCAAGAGCATGAGGGAGAGGGGGCTGCCAAAACTGTGATTGTGTCTGTGTAAGCCTAAACAGAGAAGTGTGTGTGTGAGAGAGAGAGAGAGAGAGAGAGAGAGAGAGAGAGAGAGAGAGAGAGAGAGAGAGAGAGAGAGAGAGAGAGAGAGAGAGAGAGAGAGAGAGAGAGAGAGAGAGAGAGAGAGAGGAGAGAGAGAGAGAGAGTGTGTGTGTGTGTGTGTGTGTGTGTGTGTGTGTGTGTGTGTGTGTGTGTGTGTGTGTGTGTGTGTGTGTGTGTGTGTGTGTGTGTGTGTGTGTGTGTGTGTGTGAGTGTGTGTGTGTGTGTGTGTGTGTGTGTGTGTGTGTGTGTGTGTGTGTGTGTGTGTGTGTGTGTGTGTGTGTGTGTGTGTGTGCGCGCGCGTCTGTCTGTCTGTCTGTCTGTCTGTCTGTCTGTCTGTCTGAGAATGATGACAGGGGTCAGAGAGTGTTAATAGCCCACTGTGAAGCACACAGAAATCAACCAGTACACTCACTTACTCACTTGCTCAATCACACACACACACACACACACACACACACACACACACACACACACACACACACACACACACACACACACACACACACACACACACACACACACACGTTTACCACCAAATCTGTCCCTTGCTGCTCTCTCTCTCATCCATGTCTAGTCACTCTCTCTGTGTCTCCCCAACACCCCCCCATGTTCACCCTCTCCCTGCCACTGCGACTGTCTTTCCTGCTCAACCCCTCCCACACCTCTCTCTCTCTCTCTCTCTCTCTCTCTCTCTCTCTCTCTCTCATTCATCATGCCCTGCCTCTCTCAACCGTCCCACTTACCGCCAGCTTCACAGGATCTGGCTCTGTGTGCATCCATCCACTCAAGGAGAGAGAGACTCACTTCTTCAAGTCAAGGAGAAACTCATTTAAACAGAGAATAGAGGCTAGAGAGGAGAAAAGCTCTTGGAGAAACTAAACCGTCTGAAGAAGAAGAGGACGGTCGCCCGCCGGAAACTTTTCTTCCTCTATTCTCCTCTTCTTCTCCTCTTCTCCCCCCCCCTCTCTCTCTCTCTCTCTCTCTCCCCCTCTCTTTCACTGTGGCTCCGCTACTTTTGGCAGCTCGTGCGGACAGCATGCCTCAGAAAGGTAAGAAGGGGAGAGAGAGATGAAAGAGGGGCAAGCGACACCGTGAATTAGGCTGACTAATTCACCGTGTCGCTTGCCCAAAATAACTGATCCATAAGCTATGAGAACTAAGTTATTTTTTAAAGTTATTGTCGGCAGGCGACACCCTTGCGTGAAGTGGGTAGTATGAATGAATGTTAACTTTGGTCTCCCCACTTCTATGCCCTCTCTGCTCTGTGCTCTCTCTCCTCCCTCTAGTCTCTCTCTCTTCCCCCCTCTCTCTCTCTCTCTCTCTCTCTCTCTCTCTCTCTCTCTCGCTCTCTCTCTCTCTCCCTCTCTCTCCCTCTCCTCCCTCTCTCTCCCTCTCCCCCCTCTCTTCCCCCCTTCTCTCACTCCCCCCCCCCTCTCTCTCTCTCTCTCTCTCTCTCTCTCTCTCTCTCTCTCCCCCTCCATTAGTCAAACTAACCCTGCACAGTAGTGAGGATGGTCGGTCAGATCAAAGGAAGACGCTCGAGACGCACCTTGCACGTTAATTAATTCCGCCTTTCTGCACGCGCCGGGTTGGGACGTCGTCGTTTCATCTCGCGCAGGTAGAGGAAGAAGAGGAAGGTTTTGGTAGTTTAATCACAGGTAGAGGAAGGTTTTGGTAGTTTAATCACAGGTAGAGGAAGGTTTTGGTAGTTTAATCATAGGCAGAGGAAGGTTTTGGTAGTTTAATCATATAGGTAGAGGAAGGGTTTGGTAGTTTAATCGCAGTTTAAATCATAGAGTCATAGGTTTAATTGGAGCTTCGTCGTGGTGGGACAAATTAATTAATTTGAACCTCCGTGTTGTAGGCTATTCAATCCATGGTGACTGTTTTGAAACATTCTATTAATTTCGGGTTAAATGTTGTTTTTGTGCATTTAATTAAAACGGGTTTTAAAGGAATTAACGACAGCATTTCCTTCTTTTTTTTAATTAATATTTTTGTTGGTAGGCTAGTTGGTTTGTTGGTAGGCTAGGCTTTTTTGATAGGCTATAGTTGATTTTTACAATTATTTTTTGGTAGGCTACGTTTATTTTTTAAACCAGTTTTTTTTGATAGGCTAACGTTTATTTTTGTAATGTATTATTTGGTAGGTTACGTTGATTTTTCTAATTTATTATTTGGTAGGCTACGTTGATTTTTCAATATTATTTTTTTAAGTTTAAGAAAGCCAGAGAGGAGAGAAGCGGAGAAAGAAAGAGAGCACAGAAGAGAAAGAGCGGGAGAGAGAATGTTGGGAACATTTGTGTTGTTTTTAGCTTTCGGGTAGTTGTCGTTTTGAATCAGAGTCATCACTGCGTTCTCATGGCAACCACATTAATCCCTGCATGCGGTAGGACAACTTTGAACTTTAAGTTTTTTATTATTTTAAGTTGTAAAACCTATAGTCATGTCCATAATGCAATGGTTCTCAAACTTTTACATCACAAGGTCTTCCCTTAACTCTGACAGTGAACACATGGAACCGAATGGATCCGTTAGTGTCCATTTGGTTCCATTTGTACACTGTCAGAGTTAGAGACGTGTAAGGGTCCATTTATACCCCCCTAAAGGAACCCAGAGAGACCCTGGAATCCACTTTGAGAACCACTGGCATAATGCACACTCTTTCATTATATACTGTTTATTCATATATATATATATAGCCTACAGTAGGCCTATATATAAATATGTTTTCTTTTTCATGTATGGTATCAAAATGCTTACTTTTTATGGCTATTATTTTTAGGTTGTTTGTGTCAACTGCACCTTATCAGTCGATCATTATAATAGGTTGCTAGTGCTTCTGCTTTTGGTGTTTTTTGTATTTATTTTTTACTACGGCCATTATTAAACTGCTGCATTTGGTTATTATTATAGGCCTATGATAAGGAACCTTTTGGATCATTGCTATTGTTTTTAATAGGCCTGCAAGCATGAGGGACATTTCAGTCTTTTTAACGTCTTTAATTAATATGTTGGTGTTCAAAATGCAATGTTGTACTCGGCATCAAACGAATTAATTTGTTTAAAAAAATAAATGTTTAGGTCAATATATTTAGATTGATTTAGCCTCGAATCTATGCATATATTGATAAACACGTCCTAATTTAAACCTAATTTCGTTCTTCATTATTTTAGATTGATTAAGTATAACTTAAACATGTGCAATCTTTCAAAAAACTTTAAATTTAGCCTATACATAAAATGTATCATTGCGCTTTACAATAAAAATTATAATAATGTAGGCCATATTATTGGCTATTTAAAATGTTGCTTCCTGATTGGCTATAATGAGAACAATATGTTGGCTCTTGAATGTGACTCACTCCACATAAAATGATAACTATGCATGTTCTGCTTTAAATTAAATTATTGCTCTAATACATTTTAGTGTTAATTAACATCTTAATTAAATCTGGGTCAGTTACCCACGTGATTAATCAGGATTTGGCATCAATTAATCTAAACGTGTTATACTCTGCTGGAGTATTTTAAAACAGTATATATCTTTGTATAATATTTTAGATGATCTTTTGCAATAGAGTAAGCCACAACATAATCTCAGTGAATTGTCATGAGGACATTTAACACCTTGCAGAGGTGTTCTGATGAAGGTCGATTAGACCCAAAGCTCTGCTAATGAGAAGAAAAAAACAATCAAAAAACCAACACTGAGATATGTGAACAACTACATGTTTCTACCATGTTACCTTTTAAAATTAGTTTATGAGTAATTTCCACATAAATGTTTTTATTTTTTGTATTTATTTTTTTAATCACATTTCATTCATTTAATGTCCAAACCCTTGCTTTATATATTCTGTTGAATTCAGTTTTAATGATTTAGGAAAGTTATAACAAGAATTAGGCCTTAGCTAAATGTGATCTATATTTGGCATCTCTATTGCATGCTGCTTTTTAATTTTTTAACAACAACAACATATGATGTAACCAGTATGAGTGGAATTACAATAATTTATTTAGTCATAGTTATTGGTGTATGCCACTAAAATTGCTGCATTTATTTATCTGTCTCTAGTTATTACTATACCTTGGTCAATTATGACTGAATATTGCATTAATTAATTTCAAGAACTGTCGAAAGCTGTCCAGTCCTTGGATAAAAAAAAAGTGCATTGCATTTGGCCGTATGCTGGTAATGTTGAATTTATTTAAGTAACCTGACAAACAGCTGAATTGTCTCTTAAAAGGCTGTATTGGGATGTAATGATTTAATTAATGGTCTTTCCTAAATTTACAGTGAGTGAAATAAGAGTTTTAATTTTGCTGTCTGTTCTGAAGATCACAGTTAGAATAGTTTGCTAAAAATATATACAGTAGGCCTAAGGCAAGGTCATTTTATTTGTATAGCACATTTCAACAACAAGGCAATGCATTGTGCTTTACACAGAACACAGTAAACTAATCTAGTTTTCACTACAGGACATTAAAATATATAGTAGTGATTTAATTTGGCCTTAGGGACGTAAATATGATAACATGCCATGCAAAAGCTCCAAGTGAAATTAGGTCACTTTGCTGAGGCTAAATAAATGGTCCATTTTCAGAATGTTGATCTTCAAAAAAAAATAGTTGCTGATTAAAAAAGTGCTTTTTTTGGGGGGGGGGGGGGTGCTTGAGATTTCTATAGACTACAGGTACATAAATAAGGACAGGTTATCTGCTATACAGGATCACCTCTACCATTAACATGTCTGAAATTGTAAACACCTGATGGTGGTGAATTCCAACTTCACATTGTAATCAGACATCTCTTACCACCAACACATAACTTATTACCAAACTCTCTGACCCTTACACGTAGTGCTCAGCCCTCAGGAGCCTGCTGGCTAGTTAAACAGGGAAAATCAAAAGTAGGAAAAAAATCAAAGAAAGTCCAGGCGGCATAGAGACTATTTTCTTTCTATTTTCCTGCAGCGGCCTCTCTTTTCGCTGGAGCATTTTTTTTCCTCTAGAACTCTTTTATCTTCATATCAATGTTCTGAATAGACCTGAATGAAACTCTTTTATATTGCCATCAGTGTTTTCAGCAGAACTCCTTTATGTCAGCTGTATTGGTCAAATTGGGCTCCCTGCTGTGTTTTTGTGTTTTTGTTTTTTAACGAGCCGAAACTAACGAGGCAATGACACCACAGTTAGACAGACACACAATTACCACTGGGGTATTTATCAAGAGAAATTTCCCTCTCTCCCTCTCTCTCGTTCCCTCTTACTCTGTTTCTCCATCTCACTCTCTGTCCCACCCCCTCTCGTTCTTTGTCTCTTTCTTTCATTCTCTCGCTTTTCATTGGAAGAAAAGCGTTGTTGCGGGCAGGATCATGGCTATAGTGTATGTGTTATGTGGTGATATGTATGTATACTATGATTGTTTTTATTATAATTAGGGAAAATCCCCTTTAAGTTGCTTAATGCTGTTTTTCCAGTAAAAAAAAAAGCAATAAAACCTGTTGCTAAATTTGTATTTAAGCAAACAATTGTCTGCTTTCAAGCTGTCAGTATGCACAAGTAGAAACATTTGTCAGTGGTGTCCATAATATTTGAAAACAATTTATTATACTCTCTGTCTTGAATGAAGAAGACAGTAGAGGGTTTAAACAAGATCACGTGGGGAGGAAGGTAGAAGCAGGTAGAATAATTTATACTTTGGTGAAACTGAAAAAAAGTATTGAATGACACTTTTCAGTTGAAAATATGTCATTTTCTGTCGAGCAACAAAGTATAAATCATTTTTTCTTATAGCATGAGTTGCCTGCTAATGGGTTGAAATCAACTCTATTGTCTGACTGTGCTCAAGTTATACTGTAGATGACACTACCTTGGGGGACCCGTGTGTGTGTGTGTGTGTGTGTGTGTGTGTGTGTGTGTGTGTGTGTGTGTGTGTGTGTGTGTGTGTGTGTGTGTGTGTGTGTGTGTGTGTGTGTGTGTGTGTGTGTCAAAATGGATGACATGAGCGCTGACCTCTAAAGGCTAAGTTCTGTAGCCGGCTGAGTCATTCAATCTTTTGAATGACACATTGCCCTCAAGAGACCATCTCCTGAGTCCTGATTAACCAAACCCAATTGAGGATGCTTCTCCAGTAACAACTGAGAATGCTCAACACCTCAAACCATTTCTCAATAGATCTGTAATTGGAAGCATGCCCACATTGTCCATCCCAGTCGAATGCGGCTCCACATCCTCTCATTCCCAGTACCGGCACCAGTGTGGTCCGAACTCCGCCCTGCTGAGCAGGGTCATTTTCCCTCTATCAAGGCACTGGCATGACACGGGGGCAAAGACAAGGATTGTCACTGACCCTGCCCACCCAATCAGCCATCCCTTCCAAAACCAGGTCTAAGACCTGAGCTTCTTCATACTAGTCTAGGACTCCGAACCCTTGTAAAGCCAAATTTATACTTGAAAATGAAAGGCATCAAGTATAAACAAACAAAGTATAATTTAGGCTTAAAGGCATATTTCGCTTTCAAAAAAACTTTGGGTCAAGGACAAGGTCTACTCAGGCTTTTGGGAGCACCCCAGACAGTCTTTAAGTTGCTTGATTCAGTATTTAGATATTTAATATTCATTTTATCAGACACGCCCCCTTGGTTCTGGTGACTCATCCTGCCCTTCTAATACATGAGGGGCCGTGTTTTTTCGATTACTTTTTTCATTTATTTTTTATTGTATTTACGTTTTTTTCATTTTCCAAAAAATATATAAAAAATAAATGAAAAAAGTCATTGAAAAAACACGGCCCCCTCGCGTATTAGGAGGGCAGGGTGAGTCACCAGAACCAAGGACTGGTGTTTTTGATGAATTCAACATGTTAAAAATTGAGTTAGAAGTTATAAAGGGTTTGTATAGGAAGGGGGCGTGTCTGATAAAATGAATATCAAATAATACTGAATCAAGCAACTTAAATACTGTCTTGGGTGCTCACAAAAGCCTGAGTAGACCATACAATGACCCAACGTTTTTTTGAAAGTGAAATATCCTTTTAAACCACCGCAATCGTGATCACTCGTCACCTGACTAATTTAACTCTTGTCATTATTTACTATGGTGTTATTACACCATAGCATTCTCATGAACACAGACATTGTTGATACTGTAGCACACACACACACACATGAGCGTGGTCGATAAGTAATGTTATGGGAAAGTAGTGTTGTAGTAAAGAGCCGAGGTGAGATGTAATAACAAGATTTTCTAATGTTTTGGAGCTAAAATTATGAATGTAGTGTTCGATTTCTAAGAGCTGTAATCAATGGCCAGTTGCAATGTTGTGGAGCTGTAATGGTTGAGTTAACTGTGTAACTACTGTCACTGCGCTACTGTTAAGGGGCCTCGCTGTGCGCACAGCGGGGTTGCACTAGACAGCACTACAGACGCCATTGTTGTCATTTCTGTGCACCCCATCCCCAAACACACACATACACACATGCACCCACACACACGCACGCACGCACGCACACACACACACACACACACACACACACACACACACACACACACACACACACACACACACACACACACACACACACACACACACACACACACACACACACACACACACACACACACACACGTTTTGTCACAACACTCTCTTTCTCTCTTTCCCCCTGTCCTCCATTTCCCCCTCTACTCCACACACTTAACTGCCCAAACTTACAGAGCCCCCCCTCCCTCTCTTTCTCTTTCCCTCGCTCAGTCTGTCCTCTGCCTTTCTTTTTCCTGGCCAGCCAAGCGTGGCAGACAGCGTGTGGCAGGGAGAGATTACCAACAGAAAGCTTCACTCGGGTTAGACTCTTCTGTCTCCTCAGTGTTGAAATCTGCATGGGCAAAGTTGAGAAACAAGCTGCATGCTGGCTGAGAAACACATTGACAATGTCCAAACACAGGAGTCTCATTCATCCTCTCAGAGTCGCTCTTCTCTCTTTGACAGTGATCTGAACTTTGGGTTGTATCCAACTGGATTATTATTATTATATGAGTTTTTTTTTGTTTTTTTTGTTTCTTTTCCTAAAATCCAGCATTTATATGTAAACTTAGTTTTATAATAAATACATTAATCGCCTTCCACCTTAATAATTACACTGTAAACCTGCTAATGACAGAGACAACATACTGACCATGTTCAAGCAGATGTTTACAGTTCCTTTTCCATTTTATACTGTGACAACATTATGTTACTACTTCATCTTTACAAGCCTACAGATAACCAAGTCTGTCTAAGATTTCAGCTTTTAATTGCCTTTAAGTACAATCATGTATATCCAATTAAAAACATGTTCTGTAAATTATTCTATTCGAAGACTGTACAAAGTAAACCAAGGGATTTGTCTGTGAAGATCCTGAAAACAAAACAACGTTATGAGTTAAAGCTCTGTTGAAAAGACAAATACATTGTCAGGCTTGGTGGTACAATGCCAAGTTGCTATCCTGTGATTGGTTCATATGCTGATTTATGCTAATGTCCATAAAGTTATGCATGGCTTTCAGTCACACTTTGCGAACTGGTAAATTATGGCAGAAAGTTCCTCTTTTTCCCTGTTAGAAAGTATGATTCTACAGATTCCACCTTTAAAACATGTTTGTCTTCCAGTGATGGGTTTTTACAGTATGTCAAAACCAAAAGGTTCTTATGAGGAGCTAGACTTGGCTGTGTGTCTTCATCTCAGAATGGTGTCTTGTTTCTGTCTCTATTCTATAATGTACTAATACATCTTTAATTTCTCTGTTAAAACAGATTACAGTAGCCGGTCCAGCTGGGAGACTGGTGTGGCCTCCATGATGCAAAACAGTAAGTCACAAATCCATAATCATTGGTATTAATTATTTGATATTTTACTATCATTCCATTCTACATATTCCAAATGTATTTAAAGTGAATTATGTTTAATTATGTTAAATATCTATCTATCTATCTATCTATCTATCTATCTAAATGTATGTATTAGCCTATTAATACAGCTGTGAAAAAGTATTTGCCCCATGCAATATTTTACAATTATTACTCATACACTTTGAGGTAATATGCTCACATTGTTCACAACTGCTGCATGTACAACCCAGGAACGATTCAAATCAACATGAGAACAGACAGTCATGGGGGCTAAACATCTCAGAGATGCAGAGACAGGGCTAATAGCTGAGGTATGTTTGGAAGGGCAGCAAATGATACCGATACCATATAAAGCACATAATTAAAACATGCAGATCAACTTTTGTGCCACTGCAAAATATTTTTATAATGTAACATGTTGCTATAAAAATATGAATCAGCAGAACATGACATACGAAAGAGGGACAGAGAGGTGGATGACAGAGACAGGTGGGCGATTGTAATTGTTTTCCACCTGAGTCGATAATGAATAATAGCAGATGGGTGTCTCGTCTGTAGTAAAATCAGTTCACCTGATCTGCTCTTTTCTAGTTGAATATCTGCAAGGAAAGATATATCTGTTGAAAAAAGAAAGAAAAAAAGCTCAGCGCAGTAGTTCAGTCCATATGGATTTGGCTTGGGTGCCGAGGGTTGCCAGTTCGAGTTCAGTACGGACCACAGTATATAGAGTGTAGCAGGAGAGACGTCATTTCACCTCATTGACACGGTTGAGGTGCCCTTGAGCAAGGCACCAAACACCTAAAACCCTAAAATGCTCCTGGTGCCACTACATGCAGCCTTAACACTCACTTCACCATCTCTCTGCGTTTGCATGTGTTTTCTGTTTAAAGAAACTGAGTTACAACTGACTTTACCTACGGGTATTAATGTGGTAATAATTTAGCTTAGAAAGGGAAAAACACTTTCTGATCTATCTATCATCTCAACAGAGAATAGAAGTTGGGTTCTTTTTGTACAACGACTATACTTGTTGTCTAGATACTGGTTCAGAATGACAATGAAAAATAAATGATTTCATTTTTCTTACTGCGGGACAAGAGGTGTATGCCGTCTGTAATGAAGGTGTGTGAGAGACTTCTTCTTTTTCTAATCAGTCAATACATTACTGTATGTATGTCTGTCTCTTTCTCTCTAGTCTGATTAATTCTCTAGAATGATGATGTCGCTTGCCTGAAAGAACTGATCTACAAGCTAACAACACATTGCATTGCAGCACGTTGTTAATTTTTATATCAGTTTGTTGGTCAAGCGACACTATCGTGTGATGGAGTATAAATTAAGATGATCTCTCTCTCTTCCCGTCCCATCATTCTTTTCCTTCCAATACCAATCCCACAATGCACTGCTTCTGCCATCTGCTCCCACCCTACCTTGGATGTACATTACTGTTACTGTTGTGTGAAAACCTTGTAACTGCAGCTTTTTAAGTTACTTTATTATTATTATTATTATTGCTTGCTTGAAATGAAAGTTTGCATGGAGCTTGCTATTTTTAGAACGTTTCAGAAAAGTCAAAAGTTACGGTTAGACGGTCTAAATGGGAAAACGGATGTTCTTCCTCCATAATTCCCAGAAATCTGACTTTGTTTTTGTTGTTTAAATCTTTGGGTTGACAATAGTGATGTGTTTGCTTGCAGACACATGATGGCCTGAACTCATTGTCATCTTACTTGCTAGCAATTCACTTTACAGTCTGTCAATTTAAGAAGTGGATCTTTCTTTAAATATGGGGTGTGGGGATTTCCTTCTCATGTCTTTGGCGTGTCGGTCGTAATCATTTATTTGACAGGGTAATTAAATAGGTAAATATTATTATAAATGTAATTGACAGACCTTTACCTTGAAAACTAATCTGGCTGTTTAAATTGGTTCTGACTTTGATCTTTTGAAGGTGTGTTCTGCTCAGTAAGCCTAAAATAATATTTCACACAATTGTTTGGGAGTTTAGGGGTCCCTGATAATAATACCAGTAAAATAAGATAACTGTCATTAAGGCCCAGGGGTCTATACAGTGAGTCGGCCTAAACCCCTGCCATGTACATGATGGAAGTTTTAGAACCACCAAAAACAGACACTGACTATCTGCACTTCTCCTAATCCTCACCTGTGAGCTCTCATCTCAGGCATGACAGACACCTTATAGGCTGCTTGGAAGTCAGCCTGTGGTGATTTTACAGATTATATAAAATATAGGATAAGATGTTCGAAGGCTGAAGGAAACCCATTCCCTGAATTGAAAGTTAATTGCTGTTAGTTCTGGTGTGAATGAACTTGATGGTAATTTAAATTGAAGGTTGCTGTGTCTTGCTCTGAGCTGCTCCCAAAGGCCTTTGTGTGTGTGTGTGTGTGTGTGTGTGTGTGTGTGTGTGTGTGTGTGTGTGTGTGTGTGTGTGTGTGTGTGTGTGTGTGTGTGTGTGTGTGTGTGTGCGTGCGTGCGTGCGTGCGTGCGTGCGTGCGCGTGCGCGTGCGCGTGCGTGTGCGCGTGTGTGCGTGTGTGTGTGCGCGCGTGTGCATGTGTGCGTGCATGCGTGTGTGTATCAACTCCCCTGTGAGAACACTGAGGGACCAAGCCAAATTGACTCCATATGTCTGTCTATTAATTCTCTGTCAATAGAGGAGAAGCCTGGACTTATATACCTCTGGGAAATGGCAGTGTGATTAAGATTTATAGAAGGGGAAATACTCAACCCTAAAACAGAAGCTGAACATGATCTCAGACTGGGAAATGACAGAGTAAAATTTATCCGGGGAAAATGATCCACCCGAAAAAGAGAGAAACATGATTTCATAGACAAAGGGCAAACAATAATAACCCTTGGGAAAATTCTTCAAACAGAAGTTACATTTGTTATTCATTTGACCTCTGTTCAGATAAAATGAAAGAGCGTCTACACTTAAAATAATCCAATGTCTGTGAACATGATGTCTGTCTCAGTGATGTGATGCACAGCAAAATCATCGGTGTTAACGTTAGCCTTGCGACTGTGTAAACGGAAATAAATGGACCCTAACCCATTCGTATAAAATTGAACCAGCTAAATTGGTTGATAGTTTGGAACCAAATGCACTTCTATGGGTCCAATTGGTTCCATTTGTACACTCTCAGAGTTAACAATGAGGACATTGCTGTGTGGCATCTGTCTCTCTGTGATGTGATGGGGTGTGTTTGTGGCTGGCAGGTGGTTGTATGATTTATCAAGACCACGTTGAGAGGTTTATGAATCTGCAATATGCTTCCCCCCCTCCCCTGGGCCATTAGCAGACAATGGACAATTGATTTAATATTAATCCCTGCTTAATCTCTGTAACATCACAGCACAGAGCTTTAGCCTGTAGATAAAACCACCACCTCTGGATGCTGTGTAAAAAAAAAAAAAAAAAAGACCTGCACAGAAGTGGAAATAAGAAATTTGGACTAAAATCTCACATCTCTGGACATAAATGAAATAATAAATAAATAAATAACAACAATAATAATAATAATAATAATAATAATAATAATAATAATAATATTATTAATTGTTAATTAAGTGTCCTTATTTAAACTTTTAAAAACACATATTGTTTGCATTTTGATGAAATGATAATTCAGAGATTTTAGTTTAGCTTTGCTGTTCCTAATTCTGCTATATGTATGCAATGATTTGTGTAATTACATATGACCACATTCAGAATGAATATGTATATTGTGGTTGTAACATTTGTTCCTGCCATGTGCTACAAGAACTAATAACTGTTATGACAGTTTGTAGGGTGTCTTCAGGTGTCTGAACGTAAACATATGCTAATGTTTATGCATTTTATCCAGACTGTAATTTACATAATTAAGATATTGTTTAGTCTTCTTGTTGACAGCAGGTGAGGTATCTTCATAAAGACTGAAGTCTAATTTATGCTCAGTCGCACGATGGTATCGCGCAGCAAAAATAGCAGAAATGTGTACCGCGTCACATCCACGTCACGTTGTGAGCTTGCAGGTCGGCTATTTTCGAAGTGCGACACATAATTGGGCTTAACTCTGAATGGGGGACATGTGTGGAAAATGTCATGTCTGATTTATTGGGATGGACGTGCTGTCCACTGTAAAAACCTCAGTGTTAATTTGACTGAGAAGAGTGAACTAATGGAACCCTTTACCGGGTCCATGTGGTTCCACTCTTCTGAGTTAAATTAACACTAAAGACTTTATTGTGCAGCGCCGTAGGCCATGACGACGGTGCAAGGAACTCCAGAATTCAAAAGTAGTAGATGGAGGAAAGGAGATAAGTAGGGATTAAAGGAAAGAAAGCAAGGATGTGAGTGAGCACACCAAGAGGCCTCTGTAAACAACGTTCAGTTTTCTGTTTTATTGTTTGCTGTATTGGCCTGTAGGCACACACTGATCCACAGCTGATCCACAGTGGCATGTTTGTGTTCATAGGGTTTGTTTTATATTCAAAAGTTGATGCATCGTTGAATTATTAGACGCTTGTTTTTAGATTTGCCTATACTTCAAAAGGGTTTGTGGTTCACGCTTGGTTTGTAATTGTTAATGTTTGCTTTACATGTGGTGGTTCTGGACAACAAAATTTCAAGAATTTATAGAAATAGATGGATAGAAGACTGGCTTGGTTCCCTGTCTTGCCTGGCATTGCGTAAGTGAAACAGGCACTTGGAAGTTGGACACCAGTCTGTTGATTGAGGGCGGGGTTTAAGGGGGTGTGAGTGATATTCTATTTGTTTAAAAGATTAAGCTATATTAGTCATTGCTATAGAGTGTTTGTTCAGTTGTCTCCAAATCTCTCGAGCTCTTTAGAAAAACAGAAAATACATTTTCAGGTGAGACACCAATTTCATCCAGTCAGGAGAGAGAACCCATTTATCAGTGTTATAGTGTCTGCTATTTTTGTTTTATCACTTCCAATTTCACTTGTTTACCCTGTATCTTGTATGATAATAATAATAGCTCAGATGTTCTCTCTCCTAATTCTTGGATGAAATTGATATTCTGGCAAAATCTATAGCAATGATTAGCCTACTATCAGACTATAGAGCTATTTAACACCTATTTTATTAAGAAATATCACTTACAGCACCTTTATACGGTCTATCACGTCAATACTGTGATTTCAGGAATCTCATATTGGGCAGAGTTTCAGCCCAAACCACCTCTCCATTGACTTCCTGTAAAATTCAAGTTTTAAAACTTAAATATTTATAATATAATATAAGTATTTAAAAAAAGTTAAATATCAAAAAGAATAAAACACTTCAAAAGGTATCTCTATGTAAAGTTTCAGCCCGCTGGGGTTGCCAGATTAGTGCCCACAAACAGACAAACCGGCTCTGCCCCCTATAGAGCCACAGTGTACAAACCAGGGAGTTACTTCCTTGCAGAGTGCACAAGAAATTTGGCGCTGATCGGTCCAGCGGTTTGTGAGATTAGCTGCGGACAGATAAAAACACAGACTCTCTTCGACCACCCTGTCAAAAGAATACTATTGAACTCTATTGATAATATATTATCATAGAATGATTAGAAAAATTGGCGCAGCGCCTGTTCAAGTAGGCTACTCACCACTTTGGGCATGAGCCATGCGCTTCGCGAAGTTATCCAACTTTACCATTATAATTTTCAATTGATAACATAGTAATCTATCCTGTATATCCATTGTCCCATGCGTTAGATGGAGAATGAGCACCCGGGCTTGAGATAAAAAGTGACTGTTGCTTCAGTTTTACAGACCTTTAGTACTTAGTACGCCTTAGAGAAAAGCAGGAGGAATTGCTGGCATACACTGACATGTGTACTGTATTCACCTGTTTCCTAGGCTGTGTGTTTTCCACTTCCTGTCGATTTCATTGGATATCATTGGTCATCTGACCAGTTTCATTGGATTTCATTGGATCAAATCGACAGGAAGTGGAAAACACACAGCCTAGGAAACAGGTCAATATAAGAAACATTTGAAAACCATTTTGACCAGTATGACTTATGAAAAGTCATACTGGTCACGACCAAAGTTTGACTTTGGTCGTGTTGGCACAAGCTTTTTGAATCATTAATTACATGTTTTGTGTGCGTTACTTAATTTTGCAGACCTGCATTAGAGTTGTCCAATAAAACAGTTATGCACTTAGGCTACAGTTTAGAGAATGTTAACCACTTAAACCATGTTGACTGGGATCTCCCAGGGGTCTATACGTGGTCCCCTTCTTTTGTCTCTCTACACACAATATCTCTTTGCCAAAAATAGCCGATCTACAAGCCTATTATGACATGCCCAGAATAGGGACGCTAAGGTTCATTTGTAAAATCAGCCAAAGCTATTGAGAAAAACTGTAATATGTTATGTTACATTACTCATCAATACATTTAAAAAAGATAAACACCCTGTCAAATAAGCAATTTATCAATTTCAGATATTATTGTAAAGACGTATACCATTTGGAGAATCACATGCCTTCAAAAGATGAAGTTTAGGAAAATGTGTCATCAAATGGTAGAAATTCTTAGCACTAGTGGAGTGTAAGATTTTTAGAATACATTATGCAAAAACAAAATTATCACGGGATATGACAGGAGCATCTAAATAATTAACTGGGCAAAGAAGGTGCCATTATCAGGTCAGTGGCATCTTTGTGTATGATAATGACAGACAGATTGAGGTGGTCGTGTAATAATAACACATCATTATAACATAACAGATCATTGTGTGGTACAGTAATTGTCTTGTGGATAGATCTGGAAAGGCTTTCTATGGTTTGCTGAGGATTTGGTGTTTCTATACTTATGTACTCTTCTCTTTGCTTGCCTCCTCTCATGCTTGTTGCAGTCATTCCATTCATAATTCTGTCGTCATTACTGATGTCCCCACCATGATATCTTCATAATGCTTGAACTGAAGTCATTGCAAACATATAAAAAGCACAGCAATTTAACCCATTGAATCCGGGAACGCATCTCTGTCATTTTAGATTTCTTTGGCTATTCAAAAATAGCAGATATACAAGCTCATAGCGCGGCTCATGTGCAAATCTTTGAATATATATATTTTTTATAGCGAACATTTCCAAAATATTTTGTTCCAGGGACCCCCAGAAGCAAAGATTTGAGTTACAAATGTTACAAAAGATTTGGACACATTTTCAGCGCGGCACTCAGTGCCGCACTATGAGCTTGTATATCTGCTATTTTTAATAGCCAAAGAAATATTAAAATGACACAGATGCGTTCCCGGTCTTTATGGGTTAAATGCAAGTGCTGATGAGTGAGCTAAATGTGAACCACCCCAACCCTGTGTGTGTGTGTGTGTGTGTGTGTGTGTGTGTGTGTGTGTGTGTGTGTGTGTGTGTGTGTGTGTGTGTGTGTGTGTGTGTGTGTGTGTGTGTGTGTGTGTGTGTGTGTGTGTGTGTGTAGGTCATAGTGGAGTTAACCAGCTGGGAGGTGTGTTTGTGAATGGCAGACCTCTACCTGATTCTACCAGGCAGAAGATAGTGGAGCTTGCCCATAGTGGGGCTCGGCCCTGTGACATATCACGAATATTACAGGTATGTTATTATCATACTCCGTACATTAGATTGTGTGCTTAACCCATACCGAAATGCAAAAGCCTGGCTGAATAATAACTGACGGCTGACTTTTTGTCCAGAGTTTATAACTTCATGTTTCAAATCATTAAATGTTTATCCTTTCATCTTTATATTACTGTTGCATGAAACCTTCAGCTTGTATTTATGCTCTTCTGCCTGACCTTTCTTCTTTGTTTTGTTTTCCTTTGCTGTGATGACAATGAAATATATTATATATATTTCTATCAAATAAATGTATACTGTGTATTTTGTAGTTTCTGCCTACAGTATATTATACTGACATATACCTTGGCTTTCCATATACTGTAGAGGCAGGTTGATGTAAAAAAAAATACTTTATCCATGTAACACTCTATTTGATCTACCCTCCTTGTGCCTACAGGCAGGCTGATCATGCCTTAAAACTGAACAAATTGGTATTGTTGGCATTATAACGTTTACTGTGTACATTTGCATATTGCTCTACCGCCCTATTTCTTGTTTTGTAGAGTCCAGCTGACACTAGCGTTCAGCTGCAGGAGAGAGAAAACGTAAGCACCAAACACCTCCTAACCTTAACATCATTCAACCAGCAACCAGTCTTGAATAATGTGTGTGATTTGTCTTTTGTGTCTTTATGTCCAGGTTTCAAACGGCTGCGTGAGCAAGATTCTGGGCCGTTATTACGAAACGGGCTCCATCCGACCCCGGGCGATCGGAGGGAGTAAACCCAGGGTGGCAACGCCCGAGGTGGTGGGGAAAATCGCCCACTACAAGAGAGAGTGTCCGTCCATATTCGCCTGGGAGATCAGAGATAGGCTCCTGGCAGAAGGAGTCTGTACTAATGATAATATACCTAGTGTAAGTTTCTCCAGTCCCAATAAAAATAAAGCTACAATCTGTATGTTTTATGTCTATTGTTGTTGCCCTCTCCTGACAGAGAGAGGTAATTGCAATGTCTGAACTACAATAAAGATGGCAGCACATCTTGTCCAGTGCAGTGGGCCGTCATTGCCAACCTGTTGTTGGCAATGACCCTGGTACCAGGGTCAAAATTGCTCAATAGAAATGTAGGTAGACCACCTCCAACCACTGCGGTTGTTCTCATTATACTGTATTAACATACTCTACCTTACATACTGGTTAAAATAGTGCATCATTATTTCTTTAAAAAGTCCTGGATTGTAGTTTTATATCGTCCAATAACAAACTAAATGGATGGTGGTTTCATTCATTGGCTCTGTTCCCAGGTGTCATCAATAAACCGTGTTTTGAGGAACCTGGTCACTGACAAACCGCAGATGGGGACAGTGGGGGCTGATGGGATGTTTGACAAACTCAGGATGCTCAATGGACAGACAAACTGGGGAGGCCGGTCAGGATGGTACCCCGGGACAACACTACCAAATTCTGGTAAGAAACTACTACTACTAGTATTACAATCACTACCACTAGTATTAATACTACTGCCACAATTACTAATTGATTGATTGATTGAATACTTTATTAACAGTTTTCAAATAGTACAGTGGTACGATTTTACAATGATGAAAAAAGGATAACACAAAAAGCCCTAGGGGCTTGTTTCCTCTAATAATAATAATACTACCACAATTACAATCACTAACAATACTAATACCACTGCCACTAACTCTCAGGATTTTACTGTGTACTACTACAGTACCTCTACTCTGCCACTCTTCCTCCAGTACTACTACATGTATATTAATTATCAAACATGAAACATATGACTGCATTTCTCCCAGAACTAGACTTTCCTGTATTAATCGGCTCTGGAGTTTGTGTGTGTCTGTGTGTGTGTGTGTGTGTGTGCGCGCACGTATGTGTGTGCGTGCGTGCGCACGTATGTGTGTGTGTGTGTGTGTGTGTGTGTGTGTGTGTGTGTGTGTGTGTGTGTGTGTGTGTGTGTGTGTGTGTGTGTGTGTGTGTGTGTGTGTGTGTGTGTGTGTGCGTGTGTGTGCGTGCATGCATGTGCATGCGCTTGCTCATGTGGGTGTGGGTGTGTGAAAAGGCTGCCTATTGCAGCAGCCATGTGCGGTCTCGTCCCATTTGTCTCCGTTTCCGCCTGACTGAGTGTGACACTAAGCAATGCCTTCATTCTGTTTTCCACAGTCACTGTTGATCTACTGGGGATAATGAATAATTAGGCTAGCACCACAGATGATGTACACTCTATTGGGAGCTCGAGTCAGCCTCGCATCCAATATGATTCTAAGCTAGATTACCATTCTAAACTGCCATGCATTCTTATAAAAGGTTTTGAATATTGTATAGTCCATGGTTTGGTTATACCAAGACCCCGGGCATATTCTCAATTGTGGTTAATATTAATGTACCGCATGTAACATAGCCTACATGGTGATCTTGACTATTATGGCTCATTCACAAGCTGTAACATCCACTATGTGGAGGCCATTATTTTTCATGGTGGGAGAGGGACACATGAATAAATCACAGGCTGTTGATGAGAAGATCCAAGTGTCCCACAGGAGATCCCATCACTTTGATTTACAGTATATATTTATTTTATACCAGGGGGGTCTTATTGAAAAACCTTACTAATGTGTGGCTACTTTGACAGTTTGCATTGTGCAACATTTGTGAATCAATTCATGTGAATGTTGTGAGTCAGTTGACTATATTAACTTAGTCTAAATTCTAATAGACATTTGTACTTGAGTTAAAGGAGTATTTTCTTTTAAGAATATTTAAAGCGGTACTATGCAATGTTTTTTTAATTAATAAAATGTTATTTTGTAATCTGTATGGTAGAGTATGTTAATACAGTATAACTTACAATTGGGGTGGTTGTAAGAGACATTTAAATCACCTTTAAATCACATTTAAGTCACCTAGACACAGGATCTGACATGAATTTTGACCTGATGGTCAAGATTCAATTTATCCCCTGAGCAAACAGCCGGCTCTATTAGCTCAATGGTAAAAATGTCAGGACTTGCGCAGGAAACTGGGTTCAAATCCGGGGCAGAAGAGGAAAGTTACATAGTGCAGCTTTAAGTATTCAAAAGCATGTACTTTTAAAAAAAACAATTAAATATTCAAATCTTGATCACATGACGCAATCTTGATCACATGACTCGAGAGATAATTGTTTTGGAGTAGTAGTAGCAAAAAGTGTGTTTTGAAGAAAACAGAAAATGGCGAAAAATGTAGTTCAGAGACTAGCACAGTCTCTGAATTGTGACTGCTGAGAAGGAGGGTGCTGCTGGGCATCGGTAGCCTGGCTCCAGCCCCTGAATCGCTAGCCTCGCATTCAGGGTCTGGTGACGCTGTAGAAAGGCATAGAAAGGTATCCCCAATCGGGATAATAATTCCAGCATGAACCAATCTCTAAAGAGAGCCACTTTGGCCACACCCCCATCTCAGAAAACGGCTGCACTGAGAGGGCTTTCAGACTGGATAATGGAGTTAAACAAAATGAAAATTCAGGCTGAGTATCAGGCTAGGGCATCGGGTCGTTTTGGGGAGGTAGACTTTTCAAGTCTGAAGAGCTTTACAGGGAATCAAGGTATGTTGCGAAATCCTGACAGTTAAGTGAACAGTGAGGATTTTGCAGCGAAGCTCATGGTGTTTGACAGCAGGTGGGAGACAGGGAACAGGCCTGGTGTATCACAGGGTGAGGTCTGCATGTATTTGGGAGGACACGCTGTACTGCAAAATCCTGAGAGTCCTGAGGCAGCGCCATGTGTCTGTTAAACTTTTGACCGTGCAATGTCATCCATATGATGAAGTACATATACATCATGGTTATCATCGTGGTTATGGCCTTCATCAGGGGAAGTTGCCCTAATGAAGGCCTTAACCCATTCAATCCGGGAACGCATCTGTGTCACTTTAGATTTCTTTGGTTATTCTTTTGGAGTGAAAATCGTGAAAATGTGTACAAATCATTGAATATATACTGTATACATTTTAACTCAAATATTTGCTTATGGGGTCCATGGACCATGTATGGACAAATACATTTTAGGGGTCCTTGACATGAAACAAGTTTGAGAACATAGCAACATAAGGTTGTAGGATTTAGAAGACATGTGTAGAATCCCCAGAAGCAAAGATTTGTGTTGAAAATGTTTGCTTTAAAAAACAGAAAAAGATGAGCAAACATTTTTACAATTCTTTTTTTTTTAATAGCAGATCTACAAGCTTGTAGCACGGAACTCGGTGCCGCACTATGGGCTTCTATATCTGCTATTTTTTAATAGCCAAAGTATAAAATAATGGTTATAGCTAAAAATCTAAAAGGACACAGTAGGCCTACAGTATATGCATTCCCGGATTGAATGGGTTAATGACTTAAACACATCGGTGTGTTTTTAACTTTGATTCAATCTATTACCTTTAGTGCCTCAGAAGTCTTTCAATAACTCCAAACTGAAAAGCACTAGAGGGACACCTTTTTACACACAAAAAACACTCCATGCGTTTGTTTCTTGAGAAGTGACTCGTCATTGTGTTACAGGGCAAAGCAGCTCTCCTCTTCATTCAAGAGGACTCGTCTCAAAGGCTCTGCAAACACTTGATTGAAACTGGATTCACATTGAAAAGACAATGAACAGAAGAGTGGGGCTGCGAAGCACTATTATTAGTAAAGCTTAGATGAGGGTCCTTGAAGCAATTAATCAGCTATGCTAAAAATAAATTAGGACGTTTTTTTAACACTTGCCCATACGCTTTTTTTCCCTGGTCTCTAAATCACATCTCTCTCCCTCTCCCTCTCCCTCTCTCTCTCTCTCTCTCTCTCTCCCTCCAGATTGTCCTCAGACAGGGGGAGTTGAAAACACCAATTCAGTGAGTTCTAATGGAGAAGATTCAGAAGAGACTCAGATGAGACTTCAGCTCAAGAGGAAACTCCAGCGAAACAGAACTTCTTTCACACAGGACCAGATAGAGGCCCTAGAGAAAGGTGAACATTTGGATCCTGAGTTAGAAGCAATTGTAACTGTTTTATGCACCACATATAACTCGGAGAAAGCTGCACAAATCAAAACTAAAGAATGTTCTGTTTGCCACTGCATTTTTACAGATATTTTGGATTTATTTCTTGTGTTGCACTTTAATCTCTCATTTCTATGTTTTATTTCAGCTAATTAGTTATTTTAGATTTTGTTGTTGAAATGTGTAATATAAATAAACTTGCCTTGCCAGCAGCCTAAGATGGCACCACATTAACATATATGACAGTGACCAATCTCACTATAGCCAGAGTTCATATAAAACTGCTATAAACTGTTATTTCCGTGTCGTTGCATGATATTAAATTAATAATGACCTAACATGTGTTTTTGTTTCAGAATTTGAAAGAACTCATTATCCAGATGTCTTTGCCAGAGAACGACTTGCAGCTAAAATAGATCTGCCAGAAGCACGAATACAGGTAGGTTTTCTATTGCTATCAATATGCCATCGATCAATCAATATCTCTATCTCCCAGATTCTGTGATTTGTTGAACTGGTTTGATTGATTGATTGATGTACTTTATTTAGTAAGACATGAGAACAACAGTACATGGAAGTACAAATTCACAATACAAGGTCTACTAAACTGGAAGACTCATAAAAGCACAGAGCTTGTTTCAAATGAGTTCCCCATGCACACAAATCATGATGACATATAAGAGACAGACAGATATACACAACTACTATAGAATGTCATACAATCAGTTTACAGGTTACTGGTATGAAGAGTGAGAAATATGTACAAAAGGTTAAAGGGATATTTCACTTTTTTTTTTAAATTGGGTGATAAAATGAATATCAAATATCTAAATACTGAATCAAGCAACTTAAAAACTGTCTGAGGGGCTCACAAAAGCCTGAGTAGACGATAAAATGACCCAAGGTCTTTTTGAAAGTGAAATATCCCTTTAAGTATGGGCATTGGACACACATAATGGGTGTTAATGAACTGGATGGAATGTTGACACTTATTGAAACTGAAGCAGTTCAGTTTAAAATCAAACAAAGTTTTAGCCGTTGTAATAACCACTATTGTTATTATTTAGTTGTGTCATTAACTCGGATGTAGACTGGAATACAAATGTGGCAGAGCGAGAGAGAGATTTAATTCTGGCACATTTGTGTATTAGTTTGGAAATGCCAGACTAGTACAAATGGACACGAAAAGGTCTCCGAGTTAAATTAACACACAGGATTTTGTTGTGTATAGGTGTGGTTTTCCAACAGACGTGCAAAGTGGAGGAGAGAGGAGAAGTTGAGAAATCAACGACGCCAGGCCTCCAACTCCTCGAACCACATTCCCATTAGTAGTAGCTTCAATACAAATGTGTACCAACCACTACCACAGCCTGCAACACCAGGTACTGGAACTAGAAAATATATGTATTTTCAAACACAACAAATTCTTCATTTGAAAATAACGTTTTTGTCAAGTGACATGTCGCTCAATACTTATATTCACTGAAGCATAAATGTGATTTTATTATGATCAATTTCTTATTTGAACATCTTATTGTTGTCCCTTCTCTGTCCCTGTTCACCCAACCTTTTAGTTTCCTTCTCATCGGGGTCCATGTTGGGGAGGACAGAATCAGTTCTGTCCAACAACTACAGCATACCAGCCATACCCAGCTTTAGTATGGCAACTAGCCTGCCTATGCAAGTAAGTCTGAACTAAGGCTGAATGCCCTACAGTACTCCAGTCAATAACAACTTTAATGGCGATCTGTCGATTCGATTTTGAAACATCAACAACAACAACATAAAGAAAAAATCATTAAAAATAGTGTGGTAAATATGCAAGTCAGTCAAAAACTAGAAAAAGTGCTCCTCGGAGCACAGGTCTCCGCCAGGTCAGGTAGGTTATTGTGGCCTCCTGATGGCACTATAACAGGCCAATGTGAAAAGGGTGCCATTTCTTCGCAGGCCTTTCAATCGGACACTGCATTCATGATTTGAGGCATTTTGTTTTGCTAAATTAGACCTGCTGGTGGCGCTATAACAGGCCAATGTGAAAAGGGTGTCATTTCTTCCTCGGCCTAGTGGGAATGTGCGTGCAAAATGTCACGGATATTGCACGCTGTGATCATGTTTTGAGTCATTTCGTTCAAAACGGAGCTCTCCTGCAAACTTTGGAAGCCAATGTTAGCCAATTAGGATGGAATATGAAAAATCGGACAGATCTGTGTTGATCACATGACTATAGAGATACTGTGTACTGATTTGCGTGATGTTTGAACAAAATCTGTAGGAGTGATATCCAAAATTTTTTTTGCACAAATCGGCCTCCTGGTGGCGCTATAACAGGCCAATCAGCAAAAATCAGGCCAGAGGTTCAACATTGACATCCAGGGAGTGTGTGTGCATAGTTTCGCAGTGGCCGGGCTATCGTGCCAGAGATTAGCTGTTCACAGACAGACACACACGGACGGACGGACGGACAGGGTGCAAAACATAGTCTCTCGTCATGCCTTTCGGCCTGGCGGAGACAATAAAAACATTGATTATACCAACTGCAGTCACCACCAAAATCCAAGATAAGGACTGATCTACAAGCTCATAACGCATTGCATCTAGAGTTGCACCAGCCTTTTGGTTTTCAGCCAAGTGTTTCCTTATTTTCAGTTTTGGTATCGGACAATAATTTTCCTTTCGGTGCATCCCTAATATCTTTTTTTTTTACGACATGTGACTCCGTCGTTCAATGAAGTAGTACTGTATAAATCTGACTTTACGGTACATGTGATCACAATGTTTACAAGACCGTTTGCACTTGTTTATTGTTCATACTGCTTTACTTAATGATTTAAGGAAGAATAGAGAAGTGTATGAAAGTGTTTGTGATTAGTCTCACATCGCTGTGACAAGTAACCTTGTAATGGAGCTGAAACTGAAATAGAACTTAATTCTGGATTTCCATAATCCATACCATTATCCTTTGTACTGTATATGACTGAGATGTTTATGCAATCAAATCAATACTAACTCTGCATCTCGTTAATAGTAAGCCTGTATACAGTAACATAGACTGGTATATACGATCTTTCATCCATGATGTGTTCTTGCCATTTGGCTCTGTTGTATAAATGTTTGTAGAGTTTAGTTTAGGCTATCAACAGGCTAGTTTACTAATTGATTTGTTAATCAACATATGAATATAATAATATCAGACCTATTATCCCGATCTACCAGCCCTGTGGTGACCCAGAGTACTAGAGTTACTGTCTAACAAATATTCATTTATATTTTCAGGCATCAAGTCAAAGCTCTTATTCCTGCATGCTGCCTACCAGTCCAACAATAAATGGGAGGGGTTATGACACATACACTCCACCCCATATGCAGCCACACATCAACAGCCAATCAATGACCTCCTCTGCATCAACAGGTAACATTGACAGCACTTAATTCTTACATGACTTACAGTACGAATATTAAATTAATCAAGACAAAAACAAGCAAGCAAGTACAGTGTCTGTGCAAGCACATTGTATACAGTATGCATGGAAGGACACCATTTACCAGCAAACAAGCATACAGCTTTGCAGTCAAAATAACTTGACTAAGTAATTAATGCCATTGTGCCTTGATAAAAAAATATATTTATTTTTGTGTGATACCAATATATTATTTTACTAATTGTTTCAGGTCTGATTTCCCCTGGTGTTTCAGTTCCAGTCCAAGTTCCAGGTGAAGGGGACATGTCACAGTACTGGCCACGCCTACAGTGATGCCAGTAGTGGCCACGTTTGTTGTAACATCCTCCCTGCTGTGATGTTATTGGTAGCTTTGAGGGTTGAACCTTGAATTGAGTAAATGGGCCATCAACCTTTGATACATTCTGAACTCAAACTCCTTCTGAGCTCTTTAAAGAAAAACTGCTTAAAATTTTAAAGAAGAAAATGTCAGACTTGCTGACAGACTGTACAGCAGAAAATAGACAAGCAGGGGCTGAGAAAATGCAGGATGTCGGGCACAAGTCCCCTCACCCAAAGCCTGAATGTCTGGACAAAGACTCACACTTACCGTGAGCGAGACTTTCAAGCCAAATTTTTTAGACGTGCAAGATGGAAACTGAAGAACTTTGGACGTTTTCCTTTAGCATTACCACAAGTCACAGAAACATCTAAGCAAGATGAAGTTGGACAAGATGAAAGGCCGTTGGGGGGTCTGTCTCTACATTACCTCCATTACCACAGATTAATATTCTGGCTAATGAGGACAATTTTGAACCAGATGGCAAAAGTACAAATAGCACTAATCTGTGGTACATTGATTGGGCTACAGACAATTTAATAGCATTGCCAAATTAGAGGAAGAGCTGGCCAGTGGTTAGTGAACTTGTTACAGTAAGTGGACTAGTTAATGGCTACCTTCGCTGCCAAAACCCTCTTATTTCCTGAGTGACCCTTATTTTATTATGATTTTAACCCTTTTCAAGTTGTGTCAATAGAACAAGTTGGTCCAAGAGGGATACAGCTGATTTCTGCCAACTCACTGTTGACAGATATTGTATGGGTTACAGGTATTGGCACTGGGATACTCGTTTGATTGTTGACTCTTGAAGGACAAGCAAGTACCAACTTTAGGAAGGCGAGTGCGTTCTGGACATGATGAACTCGGTGAATGGATAAACAAACAAATTGTAAAGTATCCATTGAAATATTGTTTTGGAAGGAAAATGACCTCTGTTACCTCTGTTTTCAGTTGCTAACTTATGTCATGTTGTTGTATTTGTATCTTGGCACTTGTATGTAAAAAATGTTTAAAAATGTTAAAACATGAGGAATAAACACTGAAATATAAAGAAAATAATTTTATGAAACATTAAGTGAACTGACTTGGAATTTGTTCCATCATCAGATTCCAAAAAATCATGGACATGATTCTGTACACAATGTGGACTCTGGTGATATGTTTTGGTATTTGTAAAGATCCTGGACTTGATCTGTAAACTGGACTGCACTGATTCTAAACTGAAGAGTACAGTCTGTCAGAGAAAATGACTTTTCTCCCTTCGGTACAAATCCAAAGCTCTTACGTTAAATTAAGACACCCTATTGAGAACCAACAAATGCTACATAAAACGAAGCAGGTCAAACATTGGTTGCTTAAAAATAAAATATATAATTTATTTGAGGGTGTCTTACAAATCTGTTATGTCGAACTGTAAAGTATTTGTCTTTCCAGAAATCTGGAATGCTTCTATAATAAAAAATAAAAAATAAATTATAATTCTGGAAATATTCAAAATCATGTTAACCTTCAACAGGTTTCCTTTTTTTTTTAACGCACTATCATCAACTAAAGAATGTACTGTACCTGTGCTGTTGCAAGGATACCTCATATGTCTAGTCTTGGCCTTTCCCATTTTTATGCAGACTCTTAGACAGACAAACATATTTTGCGATTTCAAAACAAAGAACGTGGTAAATTATCCAAAAACAAGGTTGGATTTATTAAGCCCTGTTAAACACATTGGTTATACTGTAGATATGAGGTTTTCTTCTGACAGTAGATGTACAGTGAAGTGAGGACTCAGGTGGGGCCAATTTACTTGTAGCTCCAACTAAAAAATGTATATAAAAACTGCAGTTCATTTGCCAATGATCGAGAAATAATGATCAGTTATATTTTCCAAAGGTTGACAATATTTTCATTTCATTTAATGTTGAAAATCCACATCCTTAATGCAACTGTTTGTTTACACCAGATCTGATTTTCTCATAATATGATCCGCAAATGAATGTTTTCCTGTTCAGACAGCCATGAATGACAGAACTGGTTGAATTGAACACAGGCCCCAGTAGCTTAGAAAAGCAAAACACGTTGTGCCAGAAAGCTCATATTGTCTACTGGTAGGAATTTGGAACATACTAACTCAAAACCACTTTTAACAGTAAAATGGTATATACAGTACATTGAATAAATATGGGGCATATTACAGACAATTTACAAGGAATTTGGAACATACCTAACTCAAAACCACTTTTAACAGTAAAATGGCATATAAATTGAATAAATATGGGGCATATTACAGACAATAATATCGCATTATGCATTTTGGGGCATACTATAGACAATATTATCAGATTATGCATTGAGATGAATGTTAGTTTTTTATGTTAGCATATTGCATGGTATTGTGCAGATATAAAGTGTATTCCTACTACATCATATTTTAGATAGTATATAATACATGCTGATATGCCTACTGCATCAGTAGTTAGGGTATTTGGCCAGATGTACAGACAGTATGTATTATGATCTTTCTGACACAGCAGTGGTTTGTTACAGACATCCCTGACAGACTATCAAACTGCTGAATGTAAAACCAGACCAAAGCTTTTGTTTGTGATTCATTACATATCTCTTTTTATCTCAGTTTGTAGTGTACACGTTTTGTTGGCAACTTTGAAAAATGTTGTTGTGTTTTTATAATCAACAGCAAGCCGTATAATAAGAGGTTCATATTTCATTGGTATGGTTTGAGTTAACCTCTTAAACCCTAAATTATACTTCTTTTTAATAATGAAAATCTACAAGCTCACAACCCATTGCAGTGTGATGTGTTTCTGAGCTTGTACATATACTTTCTTTTGCTATTTAAAAAAAGGGAAATCTTCTAAAGCTTGTGAATGACATGCCCAAAATGAGGGACCCCAGGGTTAAAGGGGCTAAGATATGTTGCAGATGCCCAGATCTAATCCTCACTAGAAAACAAAATGAAACATGGAATTTAATGTCATACATTTTAGAAATCCATCCAGAAGATGTCTGATCCATTTCTGTTTCAGTGTAAAGGGAGCACTATGTATTCAAATATCAAGTCACTTATCAATCCTCATATCAACATTACCAACACAGACCACCTTCCTAAACAATGACAGTTGAATTCTAGATATTATCAACAGAGCCAGAGACCCTTAAGCCCAGCTGCATATACTGTACATGTAACTGTATGCCATGTTCAATTTCTTGTGAAAAATGTTTAATTCCACATTCAATTTCTCAACATCAGTTTTCAAAGCTAATTTATAAGATTAACTGTGATAATTAAGATCTACATACTGTACAGTGAGTCAGTCTCACACAGCTGTCAACACATACAAGCTTTAATATGAGTGAGCTCAACACCTTCTGTTGAACACCTATTAACTGTTTTTGTACATGCATATATCCCAACACAGTAACCATTCTACCGCTAAACCAAAACTCAAGTCCTAACAGCCTCTTGAAAAGTGAGGACCAGCTAAATGTCCTCATTTTCTGTAATTTTCCTCACCTTGCTACCCTTATTAGGACATTTGGTTCTCACAAGATAGCAGTACAAGTACAAGAACACACACACACACACACACACACACACACACACACACACACACACACACACACACACACACACACACACACACACACACACACACACACACACACACACACACACACACACACACACACACACACACACACAGGGGCAATACACTCAGAAGCACATAGACACACAATCAGCCTCAGAGAGGCCCAAATCATTTTATACACATCAGTGGGTTCAGGAGCAGAGCGGTATTGAATGGGAAACTCTTTTCATCGGCACTGTCATTCATTCATTCAATCTGTCGTTCCTTTCTGTCCTCCATTGGACGGTGAGCAGTTTGAAAATGAGAATGGGGTCAACCTCTCCTCGTTCACCTGACAAAGGGCTGGAAAAGAAAATGTGGGAGGGAGAGAGGAACGGACCTGATGCCTGCCACAAGATAAAAGCAACAGAGGAGAGACGGAGAGATGAGAGAGAGTGAAAGTGGAAAAACAAAGAAAAAGATACAGACTGAGAGTGACGGGAACGAGAAGAAACTGGGGAAAAAATAGAAAGAGACCAGGAAGAGAGAAAGAGGGGGAGAGAGAGCAAGAGAGAGAGAGAGAGAGAGAGAGATTGAGAGAGAGTGAGGCGTTTTGTGAGCGCATCAAAGACAAATGACCTGTGGATACTTTCTAAAGAGGCTCATTCCTTTAGATTGGAAACTAACCATAGCTGCTTAATGACATTGTGGCAACAACTATCAATTACTATCTTTATCAAATGGCATTATTATGGGAATTATAATTATCAACGGGCATTCTGGGTATGATGAATGACAACTTTCTACCTTCCATCAGTGAGACAACAGCAACGACAAAATCATTACGTTAGCCCCGCTCATTATGAGAGTGTGTGAGCATACTGTGTGTGTGTGTGTGTGTGTGTGTGTGTGTGTGTGTGTGTGTGTGTGTGTGTGTGTGTGTGTGTGTGTGTGTGTGTGTGTGTGTGTGTGTGTGTGTGTGTGTGTGTGTGTGTGTGTGTGTGTGTGTGTGTGTGTGAACACTCATACACAGGTGCCTACATATGCTGGCGTGTGGTATGCGTCTGAGAGTATAGTATGTGTGCCTGTTAGCATGCGCTGTGTGTGTGTGTGTGTGTGTGTGTGTGTGTGTGTGTGTGTGTGTGTGTGTGTGTGTGTGTGTGTGTGTGTGTGTGTGTGTGTGTGTGTGTGTGTGTGTGTGTGTGTGTGTGTGTGTGTGTTGTGTTAGAAGACAAAAGATAAATTAATGTACTTATACAGCAGTTACCTGGCCACAATATAAGACTGAATGAACATACTGCAAATGAATGCAAACGCATTCTGTCAATATAATCAATAGGTAGTCCTGGTAATTCTTTTTTTCCCCCGTCCAACCTAATGGCATCGTCACTTGTGTTACACAGTTATTGTTGCTCTGAACGTCCTTCAACGGTATGACATGAATACCATTTAACTTATCCAACATTAAGTATCAAGACACATATTCATGTATATTGGCAGAATCATTTCAGTATGTGCTAAAAGTGTGATTTTGAGGCTTATTTTGTCACGCAATAAGACAAGAGTGAATGGTATCGCAATGTTTGTATCCTCGATCCCAAAGCACAGAAGCAACAGATGAATATGACTGACGATATTTTGACTTACAGTATATCATGTCCAGGTACAGTAGCTACACAACCCAAGCTTCTACCAAAACTCAGCATGACTTTAAAGCTTGGTTGAAAGATGATAATCTGTCTGTAATATACAGTCAAGTACAGTGTTTCACTGTAAGTCCTATTTATTCAGGTCACACCCATTTTATCATTTGATCTCCTCTTCTTCACTCAGTGAAGAAGAGGATATCTCTATACTTTTTACCAAATGTGTTATTCTGTAGTTTGGGACACTTCCAATCAAATTATTGATTGGAACAACGCCCACGTATGTAGATTTCTATCACGCTTCTATCCCATCATCACCCACATCTGTATCAGCCCTCTGATATACGCTTTTCTTGATTTAAAAGAACCTTGCCTGTTTGTTAAAACGTGTCTCATCACTTCCTCTTTCTTAAATGAGTATTCTAGGATCCATGGAATATTCTCTGCCCAACATTCCTCTGAACCTTCTACTTGTTACAGTTGGTTGGTAGTATTGTTGATGATAGAGAATTTGAAGCCGTTATATTTGTCTGTGTTGCCGTGAAAAAGAGCATAAACTTTTAAGCATGAAATCTTTCAAATGTAGACACTTGCTGACTCTTGTAAACTCTAGAGCTCCTGAACTGAATGTTGAGATGTCTCATTGACCATTTGAAATGGGTCGGTAAAGGAACCCAGCTGTGTTTCACTCCATTCATTAGAACAGCTTTTCACTGGCCGCGTTGCTTGTCTTCCTGACGGAGAGATCAAATAAGCACACAAAAAGTAACTTAATAAAAAGAAAGTTGTCATATCCTTCTCTCTGTCCATACTGCCCACGCTCCAGCCCTCCACGACCACCAAACACGATAACTACGTATAATAATAATTATGTGAGCTTCCACACTGATGTTGTTGTTATACGGTAGTTGTGGTGTGGACTCTTCCTTCCACTTGAGTTAGAACGATTTTTTAAACAATGTATTTAGTTGTAGTTTTGTGCTTGGTGTTGATGGCCCATAACAGTGCATGAGCAAGAGGAATGCTCAACCCATTTAGACCAGAGGCCGATTCTAAAATGCCTTCTAAATCCTGACCTAAATTTTCTGAAAAACCTAAAATTTGTTTTCCAAAATAATAATAAAAAAAGATGTTGCATTATAGCAACAGCTAATGTGACACAGACGGTGTTCCCAGCTTGAAAGGTATAAATGTACGTACACGTGTTCCAGGTCTAAATGGGAAATGAAACACTACCTGGCCCAATTTCAATCACCAAATCACAATCTCAATCTAGCATAGATACTTAAAAATCTTTTAAAAAAACAAAAAAAAACAATAACTGCCATAAATCTTGCTCTAGAATCGCACCTGCCATTGTTCCAATTCATTATATGAGAACGTATTCCCCAGAAGTAATTGATGCTCATTGAATGAACTCAATTTCAGTGTGCGCGTGTGTGTGTGCATGCGTGCGTGCATGCGTGCGTGCGTGTGCGTGTGTGCGTGCATGTGTGTGCGCGTGCGTGTGTGAACTCAATTTTCCTGCCTCGGTCTCCCCAAGTCCCCAGACGTAATGACAGAAGTGAAAGAGAAGAGATGGAGAGATGAAAGGAGAGACGAGGAGGGAATAACACAAACAATAGACAGGACAAAAGGACAGACAGAGGAAAAGGAGAGAAACTGTTTATAGATGAATGAAAGAGCGCCCGTCCATTCAGTCGAAGGGAGTAGAAAGGAAGGACAGAGAGGAACAAGAGAGGGAGAGACAGAGAGAGATAGAGAGAAACAACAGTTGGCTGTCACAGTCCTTTCTGACAGCTGTTGATGTCTTCATAGAAATAATCACCATTTACATTCTAATTAAAAACCATCACATTGTTAATCATTTACAGCCTAATGAAATACATTTGCATGGTAATCATGCCTGGATCGCATTGTGACAAACAGGCATTCTGCCTTTCCAAAGACAAGTCAAAACAAGGCAGAGAGAGTGATAGACAGAACAAGAGACAACAGAAGAGAGAGAGAGCGAAATAGAGACAGAGAGAGCGTGATAGAAATCCAAAAGAAGAGAGAGCCTCAGATGGAAGAGGCGCTGAATATTTGATTTGACACCTTTACTTAAACAGGGGAATTCCATGGAGAAGCATGTTCTCTTTTTTTGTAAATACTTAATGAGTACTCTATACAGAATAATTAACATTATAAATCCTTATTGTCATACAGACTGTTGTTCTGCAGCTACTGATAACAAACCAAATGAGGGACGCTGTTGACGTGACCATGATGCCAGACCTCAAGAGTCAGCAGTGGATTTTATCTGTCCAAACAGAAGTACTGCCAAAGCAATTAACAGCTCAATCACTTATTCATTAATTCAATCACTGACTTCGTAGCTGATCTTTTTAATGATTTCAGGGGTAGCAGATAATTGAAATGTTAGTCTGCGTAAATCAGAACACAGTATTATTGCCATGGCTTTAGATTGTTCGATCGATAGTTTCTTAACATTCAAAAACATTATTATTTTTTGGGATGCAACACTGCCAAATCTATCATACAATGAAATCAGTCAGAATGAATAGTCTAGCTAGCACACTGGTTCTCAATGTGGGGTCCTTGAGGGGGTTCCAGAGGGTCCCCAGCTAAATGATTGATAGTTAGGAACCACATGGACCCTTGTTGATCTGTAAATCAGAGCGTGTAAAATGGTCTCAGAGTTAAAATAACACTTGATGCAACAAAAAATGCATCAAATGGGGGTCCGTTGCCTAGTGCATATGTCCTTGAATTTAGGTTTCTAGGTCTACAGCTGGTAAATATTTCCTATAAAGATACAGGAACATTCTACAGTTTGCATTAGATCATTTAAGAGTGGACACTGAACTCAGTTAGTGCTATTACTGTACTGTGAGCCACGCTAGTCACTTCACAAACTGGAGAGCCAGGTTTCTTATCTATAATTTACAGAATTCACAGGCTTTCAAAATCAAACCATGACACATTGTACTTAACTGACCAAATACCCCTGTTTTTAGCCGCGAGCTGAAAGCGCTGCGGCTCTACAGACAGCCTCAGACATCGTCACTCGCGACACGACATGTTTTCGACATGTTTTCGGGACACCTATTTGTCTATTGGCTGTCCTGGCTGTCCTTCACTACTTTACAGCCAATGGGGAGACACTAATTTAAAGCCCATGGACGGCCCATGGACGGCCAATGGACGGCCGTCATTCACAGCACCCGCCTCCCCTCGCAGCACCCCCCCCCCCCCTCCGTCTCCATCTGTCCCTCTCCCAAGTCCCTCTCTCTCTCTCTCTCTCTCTCACACACACACGCGCAGCGCGCACGCTCTCTTTCTCTCTCTCTCTCTCTCTCTCTCTCTCTCTCTCTCTCTCTCTCTCTCTCTCTCTCTCTCTCTCTCTCTCTCTCTCTCTCTCTCTCTCTCTCTCTCTCTCTCTCTCTCTCTCTCTCTCTCTCTCTCTCTCTCTCTCTCTCTCTCTCTCTCTCTCTCTCTCTCTCTCTCTCTCTCTCTCTCTCTCTCTCTCTCTCTCTCTCTCTCTCTCTCTCACACACACACACACCAGCTCCAGCGAAAAGTTTGTGGTTGCTTTGTTGATGTGTTAGCAACATGCTATGCTAACCGTAATAGTGAGAGGACAGAGTGAGAGGCTGAGAGTCATAAAGTCATTAAGTCATAAAAAGTCGGCCAGCGGAGAATCTTCTAATCATCTGTGACTTACAACAGCCGCAGGGCTTCAGTGTTGATTTAACTCTGAGGAGCAGTGGAAGTACTCAAATGTTTTACTTGAGTAAAAGTATTAATACTGCAATGTAGAAGTACTCTGTTACAAGTGAAAGTCCGCAATTCAAAATTTACATGAGTAAAAGTACAAAAGTGTTGGTATCCAAATGTATTTAAAGTACCAAAAGTAAAAGTACACAAATGTTTGAAAATAGCAGATCTACAAGCTCACAACGTGTCGCGATGCGACACTTTGTGAGCTTGTAGATCAGCTATTTTCAAATAGCCTTGGTATAAAATAGGGCTAAAGTGGTTAATGTATGTTTTATAATGTAATAATTTATATCTGCAAAGTAACTAGTAACTCAAGTTTTCAAATAATTGTAGTGGAGCAAAAGTACAATATTTGCCTCTGAGATGTAGTGGAGTAGAAGTACAAGTACTGAAAACTGGAAATACCACAGTAAAGTGAAAAATACCTCAAAATTGTACTTAAATACAGTACTTGTGTACATGTAGTTACTTTACACCACTGATGACATGCCTGTCTAAGACAAGTCCCAGAGTATTCCTAAAACTGTATATATCTGTAGGCTATTTTTATTTAGTTATTATTGTCCATTTAATTTTCTTGCTTAATATTTTCTTTTCTTCATTATATCAATTATATGTAGAACCATCTGTGGTACAAGTTCCAACAACATTTCGCTGCTTGTATCTTTATGAGTCAGTAACAAATAAAGCTTCTTGAATTCTGCACAATCCTAATGTTGTAATTCACTGCAGAAGGACTTGTTTTGTACCACAATAGGTAGCCTAGTCCTATACCGGTTACTTATTTTTATTTTAATGTTAAGACATTTATGCTTGAATGACAGTGATTAGGCCATAACATGTTACAGCACTATACAAAAACAAGACATGACAAAGTCATAATATAGCCGCAAAATGTCATATTGAGGTATGCCATTTTTTGGCAGAGTTCTTCTACATTGCAGTATTGATACTTTAACTTGAGTAGTTGGGGGGGGACACACACACAATACAGCTGCTAATAATATGAATGTCAAATCATATTCAAAAGGACATATATATTTTTTTTTAAGTTTTTTTTTTTTTAATGTTTTTTCAAAAAGTTTTTTTTTTTTTTTTTTTTTTTTTAATTTCAATTTCTCAACGGCAGATTGGGGAAAAAAAAGCCTGCCGCTCGCGGCTAAATTATGACTTTAGTCATTTCTTGTTAGTCGAATAATCCAAAAGAGAAGGGTGGGCAGTAAGATCAGATGAAATGCTTCATTGCTTTATCTATCTATGTTATTTTGGCAGGCATTTTTAAGCCTTTATCAGACAGAGATAGACAGGAAATGCAGAGATTGATTAGGAGAATGACATACAGCAAATGGTCCAGCCAGCCGGGAATCGAACAGGGGACTCGCTGACTAGGCCATTGGGTCCATGTGGTATGCGCCATAAACACTTGGCTATCGCCTCTGAATTGCTTTATTTAATCTGATTAATGCACCATGCAGTTCAAATTTAATGTCATTAACAAGATAGGCTACACCCCATTAAAATGATTTGATACATTCCATACAGCAGCTTTAGGGCAAGAGCTCACAACACAGACTTGGGAAAGGGCATTTTAACACCAGTAAAATCACCTTTTCAAGAAATGCCACTAATGAAGCCTCCTACTTCATAAAATGCAACATATACAGCCAGTACTTCACTGAGGATATAAAAAACAGGTATACTGATTAAAGCCTAATTTACTGTACATACTTCATTGCACAACGGTGAAACTACAAGCTACGCAATGCGTTAATAGCTTGTAGATCTGTTATTTTTGGCAAGTACCCTTGTGCTATATGAAGTATGCTTAAACCAGCATTAACCAGTAGAACCAAATAGAAAACCAAAGCACTGTAATAAAATTAGAAACCAAAATAAATCAATAGGCCACAAAAATAACCAAAAGGAACCAGCAGACCCCAGTAGAATGATTAATCCAACAGAAACCAATATCATCAATAGGAACCACTGCCAACAAATAAACTCCAACAGAAACCAACGGGCCAACACCATTAGAATCGATAGAAATCCCAATAGAAAGATGGGTTCCAACAGAAGCCATCAATTTGAACTCTCCTTGCAGGTTGCCTATGCATGTGACCATCTGACATGATGCTGTCTGACTCCAGCTACTCACAGGCTTAGAACAGACGGACTACGGCCACGTTGTACTATTCTCTCAAACTGAGCACTTTCCAAAGGTCTTGCCACTCAGCATTAAGAGCTTTTATTAATGACAATTGAAAGGTTGGACTGGGCCACACATTAAATAGGAGGGTTGGACTGGGCCACACATTAAATAGGGAGGTTGGACTGGGCCACACATTAGGACGCATTTAATCTCACCCCTGTTCCCTCGCTGGGACTGAGCGCTCAGCCAGACAACACAGAGCAAAAACAGACTTACATCACCTCTGGCAGCTCAAGCGCTGCTGCTCCTCATGGCTTTTCTCCTGTTGCTGCTGGTCTTTGTGGCTTCACCGTGGACAATCTCCTTTAGCCACAATACCATGGAGGATCCCCTTTTAACCACAATGCAGTGCTGCTGCAGCACGGAGAATCCCTTTCAGCCACAATGCTCGACATTCCCCGCTGCTCAGCTTCAATTAGCTGTGCTCTGATACATCTCAATACAGCCTCCACACACCTTCAATACGTTTTAATACAGCTCAAAACATCTCAATTCAACTCCAATGCATCTCAATGCATCTTAGATTCGGCCTCAATACGGCTATCCTACATCTTAATACGGCTCAGTACTTCTCAATGCAACTTCAATACATCTAAATACAGCTACAATACAGCTCAATAAGGCCATTCAGTGGCCCAGAGCCACCATTCTCCACTCAGCCCCATGGCCAGGCTATACCTGTAGCACTTCACCATGGTGGAGTCTGCTGGTTTCTGTTGGGGCCTAGTGGCTGAACGAATGACAGAATGGAGCGAATTCCTATCGTAATGCTCAGTCAAGTGTTCAGCTTGACTCATAACAACAGGAGCTGAACGCTGATTTAACAAACTGAATAGTTGTCACCACAGACTAACTGAGTTTTGTTGGCTTGTTTCATACATGATGGAATGACTTCACACTATCTAGTATCAACATTTAACCTAAATAAATAGTACCAATATTTACCCTGGTAAGTAATACCATTAGGGTAATTACTGGTTCTATTTAGTGAAGATGCTGAGTCCAGACAATGATTCCATTTGACCACATGAGATAAAGAAAACGTTTGTTAAGCGTGTCCTTTGGTTGTCAGCAGTGATTAGGCAAACTGAATAGTGGTCAGGTATAACAAACTGAAGTGTGTTTGTCAATGTTTTCTCTTGTATCACAAACATGTAATTGTCCAGACACAAAATGCCATCTCAGTAAATATAAACAGATTTCTAAATTCCTATTTAGTCAGTCTACTTAAAGCAAGCAATGGTGAAATTATTATAAACGATCTAATTATACTGCCAGAAACAGAACTGGTTTCTGTTTTAAACAACAGTACTGAGCCTTAAATTACTGGTCATAGGCTCATATTTACAAATTTGTAAACATTACAGATCAGTGGTTTATATCGGTTTATTGCTTAAGCTGCTATTTTGTTCTGTATTAAGCATCAAAATTGGAATAATGTTTATGTTATGAGGAATTGGAGTTGGTGCTGTTGTTTTGGAACAACACCACCAAGTCATCACGTAGCAACGCATTGTGAGCTTGGAAATCTGCTATTGTCGGCAAAGAGATTTGTTGTAGAGGGAAAATGGAGGGGGCCAAAGACCCCTGGGTGACCCCGGTTAACAAAGTATATTTCAGAATCAGCTTTATTGTCACATCACAGGTTTACAGGTGTAAAACAGTGGGTGAAATTATTATTTTTATTTCCATATTTCCAAGGAAAGAAGAAGAAGGGGGTAAACGGGGAAGAGAGATCAATCAAAGAAAACAAACAAATTATCTACATATTTACCTGAGTAAGACATAAGGTGCGGTAAGTACCTGAGGTACTGCATAGCAGCAGATGTATACTGTACGTGATATGGTATGGACGTTAGTTAAGGTGCGAGAAAAACACAAAAACAAACAGTACAGTCGTACATGGGATTAAGGTACAAAGTGTCAGCGCGTGTCGACCGCTTGGTCCACATAAGGTAAACTGACACTTGTATAATCCGCAGGTAGGTTTTAAGTAGTTGACATGAATGAATATTGAGGACCTGCATAGCATTTCCCTCCTAAAATGTTATCAGAAACCATTTGTGATGGACTTCATAGGTGAAATAAAGCAGTGGTTCTCAAAGTGGGGTTCCTTGAGGGGGTTGATAGCTAGGAACCAAATGGACCCTTACAGGTCTGTAACTCTGAGTGTTATGGGGGTCTGTGACCTAATACATAATTGCATACATAATGCATTTCCAGACAAGAAGCTATTGTTCTTTGGCACTCTCTTACGGGGGTACTATCTGCAGAGGAAGTGCTGTACGTGGTACCAGTTTCATTGAGGTTGATGATGGACCTGTAAGGTATTTCTGCCGGTGCCCAGCTGCAGGGTCTTCAGCTGGGAGCCATCCTACCCTGGTGCTTCTTGCCTTGCTCACCAGAAAGTGTCCCCGGACCCAGCATGGCAGGGATGTCCTCTTCCCTAAGCCAAGCTTGCACCTGGCCACATACCTGATGGTGGAATGGTTGATGTTGCAGTTTGTTGACAGGTAACAGGTTTGTTTTGGAATATTGTCCGTGTTAGTGTCACTGCAGATGAAATTTCCATATCGTAGCATAAACTTTGTAGCAAAATCGTTCATAGTAAACATCTTGGGTCTTTCACTGTGACAGGGTCAAGTATTCCACCGTAGGCTATGATGGAATGAATAATTATATACGAAAATAATAATAATAACCCCCTTTAGTTCTTTTGGGGGTATTTGTCGCTGTACATTTTGCACATTGAATTGAACACATCCTAAATATTAGGAACAGTGGGACATCTGAGTTCTGACAGTGTCAAAAATGTTGTGCCATGGTGCTATGATGACAGTCAACGTCAGACCATTATATAACAGCTACCAACATAGAAAAATAAAGGGAAGGTCACTGTTTCTTTCTGCTAACATAAACTGCTACTATTACCAGAACAATTACTGTGGCAACCAGGTTTCATGTTTTAAGGTTGAATCAATCACTATCTGCCGCCTATATGCAGACAGACAGTTTTGTGAAAAATGGCTGCATATTATCACCTCCATTTGGAGAATTGCCAACTGGGCAAAACACCATGTGCACTTCTGCCAAGACAAGACTGGGTCCAAATTAGAGCCTGACCAATGGCAGATTTTGGGGTCTGATACTGATCCCAATTTTGGAGTCATATAGCCCACCAATTACAGATGTTTTGACTGATACTTAAAATTATTATTATTAAAAGCACAGTTGCTCAGTTTGAAAAACTTTCCAGGTTGAAAGTTGCTGCAAATCGACAAACATAGGATGCATAATTGCTTTCGGTCAGACCAATATGGTGTGGCTCTAATCCAAATTTTCCTCTTTTCCTTTTTTGTTTTTGTGTTTTTTTGTGTCGGCATACGGCAGCTGACGGAGGTCATAGTTCCATCACCCGATGTGACAGGCAGAATTCAACTCACACAGTATGACAAGGTGGATAATCAAGATTTTACCTTTTCCGCACAGTGTGACATCTAAGGATCGTATAAAACGGCCAAAATCATGATGTGTTCAAACGCCTTTCAGGCTGTGCTTACAATGATCCACAGACAGGCCGTGGCTGAACAAGAATGACACCTCTTCACACCTAGCTCTCCTCTGTCCCTGCATCACTCGCTCCACTTCACTCTCTGCCTCCCTCTTATAGTCCTTCCAAATAAATACTGAATAACATAAATGGCACAGGCACACCAAATACACTGACAGCTTATAACAGCGTTAACCACTTGAACCCTACTGCAGTGGCTCTCAAAGTGGGGCCCAGGGACCCTCAGGGTTCTTTGAGGGGGTTCCAAATGGACCCTTACAGGTCTGTTACTCTGAGAGTGTACTAATGGAACCTTACAGTTTCATTTGGTTCTATTTGTCCATGTCTTTATAATTCATATTTAAATTATTTGTCATATATGCCCTGTGCAAGTTTTGCTTACAAAGCCAAACAGAAATTCATTTTTTATGTATATGTTCCAATGTTCAATGTCAAAAACACAATGAAATCGCAATTATGTCAAATTTCATGATCGAAACAGCTGAAGTGGTTTATGGATCTGGGGCAAGGTGAGAGACTATATACGTATGACTTTGTGTCCCTGCATGACTGTAGTATTGTAGAATACTCTAGTATAAGAGCACTGGGATATAAAGAATTCTTGGTTAAACGGCATTTTTAAATAATATCCATAAACACACAGGCACACACACACACACACACACACACACACACACACACACACACACACACACACACACACACACACACACACACACACACACACACCCCTAATGCAAATACGATAAACCCCCCATTAATGTGATGGAAACGTCATTATTAAAATGAGGCTTTATGCAGTAGAGGATGGGGACAAATCCTAAGATGAAATCCTGGGAAATATTTGGAACTGTTCAAAAAACACACTCTAATTCCACCACATAGGTGTGTATTGGTGAGAGAGAGAGAGAGAGAGAGAGAGAGAGAGAGAGAGAGAGAGAGAGAGAGAAGGGGGGGGCAGACATAGGCAAAACTTTCAGGACAAATTATATTGTTGCAACTTTTATACATTGTGGTTATCTTAAATATTGCTCTCAGCAGTTATGAGTATGGCGGTAACCAAACAGTGTATGATGAATCACATACTGTAATTGTACCATGAGGCTCAATGATTGCTAGATTTGCATGATGTCCTAAATAGCAGATTTTTTTTGCCACACAGGATTTTCAAAGTGAGGGCATCTGTAACTAAGCCTATTGTGCAACCAAGTGATCTAATAAGAGACTTTGTTGTATGAGAAGAGGGGTCAAAGATCTAGAGCGAGGTTGTCTGTCTATACTCACTGGCACACAGGGTGCACTGCTAGCATAAGCAGCTTTAACTTTTAGCTAGCTATGGGCCTATGAGACCAGCAGAATAGAGAACTATACAGAGCACAGAGAAATCCAATAGAGATGTTCTGCCAGGGAGGTCCAGTGAGAGGCTTTAGCTAAATACATGACACCAGTACAATAGACAGCTAGACACAGATCTTCAAGAGATCTTCGGCCCACCCCAGCAACTTAAAAGACTGACCTACAATGAAAGGCTAAAGCGGGCGAGTTTGAACTCTTTCAGCAAAGGACGCAAGTTGTATTGAGTGCAGTCACTGATCTTTGGGCTCCTGCTCATTAAACATACCGGTTGCATTTCTTTTCTTTTCTTTTATCCAGTATTTTTTTTTACTTTCATGTCAAATATGTCATATAAGGACCAAATCTGAGAGAGATGACCCAGGCTCGTCTCTGTACATTGTATTCACTATAGTCATCGTGGAGTTGCATTCTTAAAGGCAGACCTATTAATATATCACTGTTTCATTATTAATAAGCAAGTTGGTCCAGCGTCAGCCCACTGCTCGAGACGGAGGAAGCCAGTATCGGTGCCCACCAGGAGAGAGATGAGCCACTGAGGAGATACATAGACAATGTTTGTCTGACAGCTTGTCTATAAAAGATTGATACATTTTAGATAAATATGCCATGCTTGCTACTTGATTAATTTCACATCTACAACATCTAATAATTAAAAATGTTGTTATCAATATTTGGTACTTTGATACTTGGTATCTCCCCCTTCACCACTGCCCTCTTCTTCATTGTCAGCATTAAAATCGTTATAGACAACACCTTTTCTTCATAAAAGAAACTTCCCTAAAGCTACAATCCGTAAGCTGTATGTCCATTGTCTCCCTCTCCAGACGGAGAGAGATAATTGCAACGTCCATGTTCAAACTAAAATAAAGATGGCAGCGCATTTAGTATCCAATCCGGTGCAACGTCTAATAATAACTTTAGTGACATTAACAACCAGTAGGTGTGCTAACCGACACCAAGGTCTACATTTCTCAACGGTATAATGGACCGAAATGTGCTTTCTAAAGAAACATGGAACGGGTTAAGAAATAGGGAACGCAGATGCAATACAATTATTGCTGGCAACCCCAGCATACCTATTCTGGGAAGAACAATCGGCCAAAAATAATCTACAGCTATTTTTGGCCTATAGCCTGTATACCCTATAGTTATTTTTGGCGAAGAGATTTGACTAAGAATAGAGGGTTTAAGTGGTAAAACCCCTGACTGCTATAGCGAGGGGCACCTACTTGAATGAACAAATGAAAAAGAAGGAATCTGTTTTGGGTACTGAACCTCCAGTGGTACTGGTCCAAATTGTGTCTCCCTGTTGTGAGTTTCACTGAGAACGCATGCCAACTGCATCTGACTGTATGATACTGCTCGCTGTGTGTGTGTGTGTGTGTGTGTGTGTGTGTGTGTGTGTGTGTGTGTGTGTGTGTGTGCCCTGCTCTGTGCCTACAGACCACCGATGATCAGTGGTGTTCTAGAAGAAGCCACCTCTCCATCTGTCTCACCAGCTGACTCTGCACACGCACGCACACGCACACATGCACACACACACACACACACACACACACACACACACACACACACACACACACACACACACACACACACACACAAAGTTGCACGAGTCAAAAAAGTTGATGTGATGATTTGTGTGGAAATGGATAGTATATGAAATTTGAATGTGTGCGTGCGTGTGCGTGTGTGTGCGTGCGTGCGTGCGTGCGTGCGTGCGTGCGTGCGTGTGCGTGCGTGCATGCGCGCGTGTGTGTGTGTGTGTGTGTGTGTGTGTGTGTGTGTGTGTGTGTGTGTGTGTGTGTGTGTGTGTGTGTGTGTGTGTGTGTGTGTGTGAAGGGAGGGGGGCGGTGGGGTTGTGGCAGAGAAATATTCCACAGACAACATCAGGGAGCTGGAACTGATAATCAAGCAGGCTCTCTGCCAATATACTGTAAAGACACACAGGGACAGACACTGAGACAGAGACACAGAGACACACATTGAGACAAAGACACACATTGAGAGAGACATTGAGACAATGAGACACAAAGACACAGAAATTCCGATCAATAAAGGTTGGTCTGTCTGTCTGTCTGTCTGTCTGTCTGTCTGTCTGTCTGTCTGTCTGTCTATCTATCTAGTGAGACAAAGATACCTAGAGAAAGACATTGAAACAAAGAATGTGCTGATTTATGTACCATTTAATTTACCCTTTTAGGTATAACTCTTTTTCTCAGAGTAACTTTCAATAAGTGGAAGAATGTAGTAATATTCATAATGTTTGTTCAGTCATAATCAGTCGCTAAGTTGAGGCAGACATGGAGTGGAGAGGAGAGGAGAGGAGGAGGGGGGAGAAAAGGAGAAGGACGGGCAGAAGGGGAAAGGAGAGGAGAGACTGCCAACAGAGAAAGGGGGGCAGACAGAGTAAGGAAAGTTGGCCTTAAAACTAGCATGGTTTGATTAGTTGCCAGTTGTTCTTTTTTTGTAATAAAAAATAAACACAATATAAACTCATAGGGGAGAATGAAAAGCTTTGATGTAAATAACATATGGTATGTGTAGGGAACTTTAAGCCTTCAGCACTGAAAAATCCTCAGTGTTAATTTAAATATTTTGTGTAAAAATGTACCTAGGAGTATAGGGGCTTGCTGTGTATTGTCATTGAGGAGAATGAGGCTGGCCAGTCATTGCCATCAACCCATCGACTCCCAGACAGAAAGCGTATGCTATGGGAGCCAACAAATGGGCATCGATCACGAGGGCGTCCCACACTTACCAACATGGATGTACATAGTTGAATAGTCTATTATATATAAGGTGCTGCCCCTACTAATGTTAAATAAATACTAGTGGTTTAAACTATTACTTAGTATCATACGTTTTTTATTGAAAAACACGCTTTTATTCTGCGAAAAGTAAACAAAATGTTCTGACCGACAGCAGTTGCAGCTCTCCTTCAGCTAACAAAGGGAAGCTGTCAGAACCTTCCCTAAAACATCCGGGACAACGCTCCACACGTCCCAGACTCTTCTCCCTTCTGGTTCCCAAACTGTGGAACGAACTCCATTACAATTAGAACTGCAGACTCACTCCCTCACCTCTTCAGACTCCACCTTAGCCCTTAGCACTTGCCCTAGTCTCGACGACCTTGCAGGCTTATGCAAAGGCTTTTGGACAAAATATTTAGATATCATGTTATGTAGACAGATGCCAGACCTGGCATCCTAGTGTGTATAGTTTCAATGTACAGATTATAGATCTTTTGATATTATACTGTTTAGACCGATGATAGGTTATTGGTTTACCTATGATCCTATAGATTACTATTTCTATGCACTTGATGTATTACCTCGTGTTTTCCTTGCTTACTGTAAATCGCTCTGGAATAAGAGCATCTGCTAAATGCCTAAATTGTCAAAATTGTCAAGTTCCTGAACTGATCAAGGTATCTTATTTTCTCGATTTACTTTAAGGCAGATCTGCCTTTTTCAGCATTGTAATGCTGTGGCTGCTTTGCGAGTACATTTATTAAGCCTGAGAAAATATTTCATTAATACATGAAACAATGTGTTCAACATTATACTAAGAACATCCATACTTTTCTATTGTTTAAAGATTTTTTTTTTTTACCTCAACTCTCTAGACAGTATTGATGTGTGTATGTTTTTGAAACCAACATGTGTAACCTACAAAAACTGGGGGAGTGTGGATAAATAATTTAAAACTCTTTATTTTCCCTTATAAACTCTCTGCTTTCTCTCTCATTCTTACAAATGCATGCCCAGATCTTTTATCAGAATGCTGTTTAAGATTTTTTGTGTGCTCTACCGTATCTGTGTCATCTTTTAAATGACTTCTGAAAATGTATGTAACGGCCTTTTCATATTGTTTATTTTCTTGCCTGTTTTGACAAGTATACAAATTAACTTTATTATTATTATGATTATTATTATTATTATTATTATTATTACAATTTAATGGACTGTTGTCAAGCTCTATTTTATACTGTGTACAATGGTGTTACCCTAAAATAGCGAAAACAGCCAATCTAGTATTTTTGACATTTGGAAAGGTTTTATCTATAATGACAACACCATGACAATCATTAGTAATAATAATAATAATATTAACAAATCTTTAATGCATTTGACCAACATGGTTTCTCTGAAAGTAAAATAAAAACAACCTAAAAAAAACAAAGGTACGCAAACTAAAGGTAAACAATCATTATTGAGTCAAGGTAATAAGCAGAAGTGAATCTGTTTAAGGCTTGTTTCTAACCAACTGTATTAGCATGAAGCTAGTCTCGCGTGGCCAGACTGTTGCCTCCCACAATTTTCAAATGTTTCCGGTCATACAGTCTGGGACTCGGAAGCTCTGATCATGATTAGAATATAAACCGGATGTGAAGCTTCCTCCCCACTTCCGTTTCGTCTTTACAGTCGCGCAAATGTATCCGACTATAAATCAAAATCATTTAAGTATATTTAGCTTGCTGCTTAGCAGAAATGGAAATTAAAAAAGAAAATGTAATTTTTTTGGTGAACAGAAGTGCCAGTTTCCTCAATCGGATTTCGGGAGTTGTAGTTCCGGACTCTATATAGCATTCGGAGATTGTGGAATAGTTGTCTGGCTACGCGAGACTAGCATGAAGCTAACACAAATGCATGCACGCACACACGCATGCATGCATAGATACACAAATGCATGCACCCACCCACGCACACGCACACGCACACACACACACACACACACACACACAGTATGTTTGTCATCATTTAGCTGGTAAGTACAGTTGTTTTCGTTGGGGACCCTAAGGGCAAAAATGACACAGACTGTGGCCCCTGGAGACTCTGCCATGTTTCAACCTGCCATGCACACACGGTAAACAACTGTGTGTGTGTGTGTGTGTGTGTGTGTGTGTGTGTGTGTGTGTGTGTGTGTGTGTGTGTGTGTGTGTGTGTGTGTGTGTGTGTGTGTGTGTGTGTGTGTGTGTGTGTGAGAGAGAGAGAGAGACAGACAGACAGACAGACAGACAGACAGACAGACAGAGAGAGACAGACAGACAGACAGACAGACAGACAGACAGAGGGGGAGAGAGACAGAGGGGGAGAGAGAGAGAGAGAGAGAGAGAGAGAGAGAGAGAGAGAGAGAGAGAGAGAGTGAGCGAGAGTATGAGTGTGAGTGTGACAAAGAGTGTGTACACCCCCTGAGGTTGTAAAATGGTTCTTGACAGCTGCCCCCACCCTCACCCCAAATGCCCTAGGGTTGCTATAGCAACTGTCATGTCATAACAGTCCCTCCTTTACTATCACCAAGCTACAACCATTCACACACACAGGCACGCACACACGCGCACACACACACACACACACACACACACACACACACACACACACACACACACACACACACACACACACACACACACACACACACACACACACACACACACACACACACACACACACACACACACACCTCCACATGTCCTGTGCTATGTGTTCTTAGTGTCTGAGACATCGAGGCCATGTCACCACGGCAGCAGACTTGTATTGTGACTGTAATCTATTCTCCCAGGACAAAACAAAGAAGTATAAAAAAATCACACCCTGTGTGAAGGAAGCGGTGCCTTTGGGGCGGGCCTTAACTCATTTCAGTTCGTCCCTATTGGTGGTCTGAGTCCACTTACCAAATCTGTACTTGGTAGCATGCTGCAAACTGGAATGATGGCTGTTTAAAGGCCAGCCAATGGGCAGACAGAGGGGGCGGGGCTTAAGTAATGACAGTTAGTCCCTATTGCTGGCTTTAGTCCATGTACAAAATTTGTACTCCATAGCATGCTGCGAACTTGAGTTATGGCTGTTTGAAGGCCAGCCAATGGGAAGACAGAGGGGGCGGGGCTTCAGCAATTCATGCTGGTCCCTATTGGTGGTCTAAGTCCACATACCAAATGTGGACTTGGTGGCATGCTGCAAACTGGAGTTATAGCTGTTTAAAATCCTGTGCTCATCCCGTGCTCATACGGGCGCTGGGGGTCCCTGGACCCCTCTTTGATAACTTCATCAATGCATGCTCGTGCCTATTGGTGGTCTAAGTCCACATACCAAATGTGGACTTGGTGGCATGCTGCAAACTGGAGTTATAGCTGTTTAAAATCCCGTGCTCATCCCGTGCTTCCACGGACATCCCGTGCTCAAACGGGCGGACGGACATAACTTACGGGGGGGGTCCCTGGAGCCTGCTTTGATAACTTCAGCAATTCATGCTCGTCCCTATTGGTGGTCTAAGTCCACATATCAAATTAGGACTTGGTGGCATGCTGCGAACTGGAGTTATAGCTGTTTGAAATCCCGTGCTATAAACGGGCGGACGGACATAACATCATTGGGGGTCCCTGGATCCCTCTTTGATAAGCAGTGGCACGTGTGGCCAAAGAGAGGAGAGATGGCATAGGCAATGTCCAAGGCCGTGTGTGTGTGTGTGTGTGTGTGTGTGTGTGTGTGTGTGTGTGTGTGTGTGTGTGTGTGTGCGTGTGTTTGTATGTGTTTCTTCTTTGCCGTCAGGCTCATACGGACGGACGGACGGATGGACAAAGTCAAGTGTAGAGCGGTTGGCACCGCTAAAAAATCACATCCAGTGTGAAGAGAGTGGTGCCTTTCATGAGTTAATTTCATTAAGCTATTATTAGTCTAAGACTGCTTTAAAATAACTTTATATTGGCAGAAACATCTTTTAAATATTCTAACTCACTTAAGTTACTTTTAAGTACTTAAAGTACATTAACTCAAATATTATGAGTATGCAACTGGAACGGTGCAGAGTCAGCACCAGCGGGGTTCACTCTGCTCGGTGAGGCCCCATAATGCCTTGCTCAGAGGCACCTCACAGGGCTTAATACTTCTGCCTACAGCGCACCTGCCTTGCAACGTTGAAATGCAACGTATCAGTGGTTTGCAGAAGTGCACAAAGGTAACATTTCTTCTCTGACAAGATATTGTGAGGTATTTCCTATAGTGAAACAGGGGATGGGTGTGTCTCAGCCAATCACAGTCTCAGCCAACAGTCCCATCCCCTCAGGCTATGGAATCTAAATGCGACTCCGCTGCCTTGTCGGCACTCGCACTCTATAAGTGACGAATGAATCACATCGATCTTACTGCATTGCCTATTTCTCACCTCAAATGTTTCAACAAACGGTACATATTGTGGGGAACTATGGTTAAGTTTAAAACGAGAACATTTGTAATACACTGTCCGGCCACCATCTTAAATTTGAGAATTTCAGAACAGATTAGCACCACCCTCAGAGTCTAGTGTCTCCATAATGAATCAGCTGAAAGTGAATGAAATCATGATTCATGATTTTATTGGATTAAATTGGTTCAGACCTGCTGACATAATCACATATTACGTTTGTGTTTGACAAGAAGTAGTTAAGATTGGACCCTTTTGTGCACTCTCTCTCTTTCTTTTTAAAATATTTTTATGGTTTTATCATTTTATTATCATTATTGTCTCCGACTATGTTTTGCACCCTGTCCGTCCATCCGTGAGTGTGTGCGCGTGTGTCTGTCTGTGAACAGCTAATCTCCAGGACCGTTGGGCCGATCACAGCAAAACTGTGCACGCACAGTCCCTAGAAAATCAAATAATGAATGCAGCCTGCGATTTCTGTGAAATTTTGCACACACATTTCCACTAGACCGAGGAAGAAATGCCAGTTGATTTTTTTTTTAAATCAGCCTCATGGTGGAGCTATAACAGGCCGATTTGTGTTTTACCTATAACTGCACCAATCTAAGTAAAACTTTGTATTCGCACTTCCTAGAGGCCAAGGAAAAACCTACATTTTTTCACATCTGCCTTTCATAGCGCCACCAGGAGGCCGACTTGTATACAAAAAAAGAAGATATTACTCCTTCAGATCCAAATTTCCAAATTTCACGCAAATCGGTACACATGATCTCCATAGTCTTTAGATTTTTCATATTCCATCCTGATTGACATCTTAAGTTTGCAGGCGTGGCCCGTTTTGAACAAAATGCCTCAAATCATGCACAGCGTCGGATTGCAGTGAAACTTTGCATGCACCTTCGCACTACATTGAGGAATGCCAGCCTTTTGACATTGCCCTATCATAGCGCCACCAGGAGGCCGATTTTTGCAAACAAATCTTTTGACATTACTCCTACAGATTTTGTCCAAACATCACGCAAATCGGTACACATTATCCCTATAGTCATGTGATCAAGATGGATCTGTCTGATTCTTCATATTCCATCAACATTGTTGGCCCACAATAACCTACCTGCCCTGACGGAGATCTGTACTCCGAGGAGCACTTTTTCTAGTTGTTATTATTATTACCTATGCTGCTGCATTGTCTGAAGGAAGCCAAACAAAAATACGGTTTACTCTTATGTACCTGTGCACAAGATGTAACGGTATAGCACAACCTTTCACTTTGTAAAATATACCTCCATTATGACCATGGCCATACGCTCTAAAAGTCAGCTTTGATGTCTCAGTCACTGAAAAACTGTTTAAATGACTCCTTGGATTATTTTATAAACAGAACGACAGCAACCGACAAAACAGACATAAAAAAGCACAATAAAGCACAAATAACATTGTGTAAAATATACAAAATGCTGCAAATAAACATCTCTTTCATCCACTGTCACTCAGTCTCTCCATTGCATCTGTGTCTTGTAGTGGTTTCTAAATCACTAAACACACACACTACAAATCAGCCAGTCTATCCACTGGGTCTTTTGTGATGGCTGTAGAGGGCTGTGTAAATGTGGGAGGCTTGTGGACACAAAGCTGCTATTTACACTTGGTTTATTTCACAACTCATTGCTCAGTGGTTTGGGCTAATCACCTATTGTATAAATCACTCAGCACTTTGAATCTATGTAGAGTGGTCCGCGTCTTCACTGAGTTTCCTCTAATGAATGGTATAACAAAAACTGTTTAAACTAATGCTTGATTGAGTTCACAACTCACTGTTCGGTGGTTTGTGAAAATCCTTTGTTGTGCAAATCACCATACACACACACTGGAAATAAACCAATAACCAACTGGATGAGTCCATTGTTAAAACTCTAATGTGCAACAGTGTCTTTTGTTTAAACTAGCATTGTTGGTTTATTCACCCGCATTGTTCAATGGCTTGGACTAATCTCTTGTTGTTTAAATGACTAAATGCACACTTAACATTAAGTGATTTGTCAACACAAGCCTCTATGGTCAAAAGCAGCGAACGCACACAGGCAGAGTTGAAACCCCAGAATTGTGGTGATTGTAGGGATCACCACGACACAACGTAGTTGATTTTTCTGTCAGTGTTAGATGATAGTAGGTTTCCACTATTTGACAACATTGATGTTTATTAACCACTAAACCCTATTTTATAATTCATCGTATGAAGATGTTTTACAGCGAAAGTAGTGGATAACATTCTTGCTATTTTATTTTAAATGTTTTAAAATGTCTTTCTATGACATGCCCAAAATAGGGACAACAGGTTAAAAGTAGTTAATGTACATATCTTCATTTTTTTATATTAAAATTGGCTTAAAGGAGGACCGGCCGGCGGACCTCGTCATCATGCTCATGTCACTATGACTCAGCCATAACCATATAAGGAGTTCCCAATGCAGCTACGCCCAAATATGGAGTGTGTTGTCTAACCTCAATGTGTCGTCATGGCACCAGGCGCAAACAAATCAGTCAGCTCCATATAAGGGGAACAAAAGGGGGTATGCCCAAATATGGGCATATACTGTCTCCATGTATGCGCATAAAAGGACTGACAGATACAGAGATCTCCATATACAGTATGGGCATATTGGTTTGGTCTGCGGTGCGACGTAGGTGTGAGGATTTCGTCGCCGCCCGAATGCACCACAAATTTCCAATACCTGAATCATAACGCACGCTTCACTCCTGCTCTCTTCTTTTCTGAATGGCCAAGAAAGGTCAATGTTCAACTCACACAGCTTCATGCAGCGTAACGTTTAGCATGTGATTTAGTTGAATTTAAATCTAATCAAACTCCTTTCGATTATCATTTTCAAGTCAAACTGCCTTGCTCAACATCCATGACAGAGTTCATTGTTTGAAGACATCTACTCGTATCAAGTGCGTTGTTCAAAGTTTTACTCGGCAAGCCTTCAAATAAGTTATGGTGGAGTGTTTCATGTGCCGAGGCTTGGAAGGGGCAGCGTAGGGGGCAAAGAGGGGGCACAGAGGGCAGATTAAGCGGTGAAGAGGGCGGAGAACAATCGGGGAAGGAGGGCAGGGGTGTGCAAGACCTCGGCCATTGAGCCGGCGCAGATTACTCACGCTTAACCTGGTCTGTAGCAGGCTTAGTCAGGACCAGAACAGAGCTTCAGGCTGTCTTCAGACTAGCTGCATTCTACTCTATTCTCTTCTATTCTACCCGCTGCCCCTCGCAACCCTTCTCTTTGCAAACTCCACAGACAAGAGACGGCAATGTTGTTGTTGGGAGATCAACATAGTATATACAGTACATTTATATTTTAAATTAAGGGCTCCATAGCCCTCTACTTCCCCTTGATAATAGCAACAGTCCCTCATCATTCCTCATTGGGAGAACAACTATAGCACTATAGACTCTCTCTCTCTCTCTCTCTCTCTCTCTCTCTCTCTCTCTCTCTCTCTCTCTCTCTCTCTCTCTCTCTCTCTCTCTCTCTCTCTCTCTCTCTCTCTCTCTCTCTCTCTCTCTCTCTCTCTCTCTCTCTCTCTCTCTCTCTCTCTCTCTCTCTCTCTCTCTCTCTCTCTCTCTCTCTCTCTCTCTCTCTCTCTCTCTCTCTCTCTCTCTCTCTCTCTCTCTCTCTCTCTCTCTCTCTCTCTCTCTCTCTCGCCTCAGGCAGCTCCCACAAGCCTGTTCTGCCTCCAGATCTATTCTATTGGTTTCATCCGCCCCCCAAAAGTGCACCTGCTTTAATCCATCGAGCCAGAGATTAGAGGAGCGGAACAAAAAAGGACCATTCAGGACCCCCCCAGCCCCCCCACCCTGCACCTCTTCTACAAAGCAGTGGTGAGCTGTGGGAGGATTAGCAACGTGAATGAAGACATCTCAGCTCTGATCAGACAGCAACAATGAGGGAGAAAGACTCAAAAGACAAAAGTTAAAAAGAATGAGAGAGAGAGATGTACACAACATCAACTCAGCTCATTTCAATTAATCTCCTAAATTTTGTGTTTTATGAGCGCATGTTTGTATGATTTCTGTACAATGTTTGGCCTGTGACGTCCTTGGCGAACATCACGTATGCCGCCGTACAACGTGTTTAGTATAAGAGGAACACCAATGTTTCAGTAGCAAGCAGCCTTCATCAGGGTCAATCACACTGATGAACGTCGAATCGAATCGTCTTTCACCTCTTGTTGTTTTTCAGTTTGTCCAGATAAACAGACACACATAAAAAGCTACTCCTGTAGCTCTACTGGGGGCCATTAGATACCAGTTAGCTCCCTGACACATGGTAATGAGGTAGCAAAGACACATAGGTTGAGTGGTTTACTGTGGTCCTCACTCACACACACACACACACACACACACACACACACACACACACACACACACACACACACACACACACACACACACACACACACACACACACACACACACACACACACACACACACACACACAGAGGTTAAGTGGTACACTTCGTCATGCCTGAACAGGCCTTAGTGTTCTTCTGGCCATTCATCAAGCTAACATGGTAACACTAACAAACCCTTCAAGCTAATAGCAAGTTAACAACAGGCTAATGAGCTAACAAGGTCAGTGTTTCCCGAGGGCCATTAGTCTGTTCCGTCACCTGCAGCCAATTAGTTACTGCCCAGAGGGCCATCATGTCCCATTAAGAACATGACTGAATGGTGGACAGGTAAAATCGTCACCCATCTTCCTTCTCAGTCAAATTAAGTAGCACTACACACTTTCACATTTCTCTGAGCTAAATGAAACACTGGGGATTTGACTGTTTATAGAACTAGGTGGATGATGGTGAGTTACAGAACCCTCAAATCAACGGATATGTAATTTGTAAAGAATTGCAGTTGATTGAAGAAAGAGGAAGCGAAGTTGACATTATAGCCAACTGACAAATTGTCACTAAGGCTCTAACTAAGGATTATTTTGATAATTGAGCGATTATTTTAATGATGAATCGATTAATTAGATAAATAGTTCTTATTTAGCTATTACCTTTTAAATTTAGTTTGAGGTTGTTTTAGGCATGTTCTAATAAACAATAAAGACAATAATAATAATAATGTTATAACATTTTGCCACACTGCTGATTAGGCTACTCATAAAAACCTAATAAGTAAGAGCCACCCATGGTACCGAAACTCTTCTTTTCTGCTTGCATACAATTGACCAAAAGAAAAATACACATTTGTTATGTACATTTGTGTATCGTCTGTGTAACTATGGTAGCTTATTTTGTTGTCTTCCATTATCTGAGCTAGTGGGAGCATGTAGATATTGAACAGTGGAGTCCCTAGAAGGGATCCTTGCGGAACTCCGCACGTAATTTTTGTCCGCTCAGATGTCTAATATATAGATAGATACAAAATAGCCTCTGTTCTCCAAATATGATTCAAACCAGTTTAGAAAGCCAGAAAGTCCCACCCAAAATGGACCACTTTCAACACTTTAACAAAAGAGAGCAAATAGCAGAAAATGACAACCTGCATCCTGCGTCTTTGAGGCTGAAGAAGAGGGGAAGGTAAAGAAGAGACTGAGAGAAAATTGAATGAGAGCAACTTTCTGTCAGCACCTGAGCAGTTAGATACTGTAGCTGCTCCACAGGCGCTGCATGTGCTACTGGACCAGCCACACAAGTTGCAGTACCCCCTTAAGACTGTCAGCACTCGGCAGCTGAATAGCCACATCGCCCTTTTCTCTGGCGCTATTCAGCAATTTTGTGTGTTATTGGAATGCTGAGTTGTAAACGTGACTGGAAGCTGCCACAACCTGCTACAGTATATCCACTGGCAACAACCATAGGTGAAATACTTTCATAATTCCTGGAGGCAGACTTGGACCTCCCCCCAAAAACAACAACAAACATGCGCGCAACAGCACACACCTGTCAACCACACTGAGGCAGAGACGGAAGGACGTAGACAGGGACAGCCCGAGAGGGCAATGGGTTTTGAAGATGGTTAGAAACTGATCTAAATGGGTCTAATAATGGCAGGTGGAGAGAGGAAGGTGGGGGAGACGGAGGGGTGGAAACAGAGAGGTGGGGGAGGGTGGGGGTTAGCGAGGGACACAGAGTGATTTAAAGAGGTCTAATTGCAGGGATAGCGAGATGTGGGAGTTAGTGAAAGAAGGACAGAGAGGAATACAGAGGATGGATGGATGGATGGATGGAGACAGAGGGAGAGGAAGAGTGGGGGGGGGGGGGTAGTATATGTTAGAAAGTGATCTAAAGCACTCTAATTGCAGGCAGTGTGTTGGTGAAAGTGATTTTGTGTCCCTCTATATCCCAGCATGTCTCTGTCTCTGTCACATCAATATTCTACTAACCTCTAATTTAAACATCAGTTGTCAGTCCTCACCCCCCCCTCTCCCCAGTTCACTGTATTCAGTGTGTGTGTGTGTGTGTGTGTGTGTGTGTGTGTGTGTGTGTGTGTGTGTGTGTGTGTGTGTGTGTGTGTGTGTGTGTGTGTGTGTGTGTGTGTGTGTGTGTGTGTGTGTGTGTGTGTGCGAGCGAGTGAGCGAGCGAGCGGGCGCACGTGCGTAAAGGTCCACCACGCTACTGACCACCAAGCTATTTCAGTATAGCGGGGACACATTTTAATGGAGTAATCAAATGCGTCACTGACTCCATCTTTTGCTTTCCTACTCTCTAAACCACTTCCTTCCATCTCTTTCGGCTCTCTATCTCTTCCTTTGTCTTAATTTAATACACAGATAGAGAGACAGACAGACAGACAGACGGATGGATGAGAGAGGATAATGGATGAGAGATGATCGTCAGTTCCTGGTTTTGTACATATGTCAGCTGTCAGCCAGTAAATCAGCAGTGACCTTTGCCAGCTGAGTGACCAGTGAGAGAAGCGAGTCATTATGAGTCTTTATCCTATTGTGTGTCTGTCACCACCCAGCTGAGAGAATAGCTCTGTCATTTAGAAGAGGGAAAAAAAAGAATACATACTGATGCTTGAAAATGAGGGGGGAAAAAATGTCTTGCATCACCATAAAGGCAACTTTTCAGGAATAAATAAAAAAAAGGAAAGGACACGGCCATAATTTTCTGTCACAATTATTATATAATCGCCTGATTGAAATTATTTGAGATAATCGCAATTATTTTGCATAATGGTCATTATCTTTTCCATGTTGAAAAATCTTTTCCCAAAAATAGCAGAAATAGCAGATCTACAAGCTCACAACGTGCCTGGCGTCTTGTACATCGGTCGGTCATTTCTTTATTATTTGTCATATCTGCCCTGTGCAATTAAAAAAAGCAAAACAGAAATGTAATTTTTCTTCATATGCTCCAAAGTTCAATGCCCAAAACACAATTAAAATCATAAATCGCAATTATTTGTATGACAATTAACCGTCAAGTAAAGTTTCATGACCGTGACAACCCTATGTGTCCCTGTTAACTAGCATCAGGTAAGGTGGTAGGGCAGGTTCAGACTTGCAGTCTTGTATGTCAGGGATGCACTAGCAAGCCCCCTGGGCTTTTCAGGCTGTACTGTACTCCATACTGCCTGAATTAAACAACTTCTCCAGAGGATATGGTGTCACCCGCTACCATTTTAGCTGTTCTTCACATTGTCTGCACAAAATTCCCATGATAATGTCCCAAGTGGTCTTGACAAGCTCTGTCCACAACATAATAAAAGGCAATAATAACCACTGAGAGCTTCAATAAACCATCCAGAAAGGCATCTAGAAATAGAGAACCCTGAGGTCTCTCTTAAGTGACCTCAAGTACATGACACCCATGTGTGAAACACCTGGTTTCTTATACAGAGAGTGGGTCTTTACTAGAGGGCTTTGTTTTGTATCTTCTAATGCACCCAAGTTTTTTATCTGTTTAAAATAGTTACAGTATGATATTTTTTGTTCAATAGAAGGATAAATGCTCCTACACAAGATGAAGATAATCCTGATGAGTTAACTGCTGATAGTGTGGGAATAAGTAAAATCATAATTACACTTTGACCTTTATAATTTAGCTATGCCTTTTAGTTCTTAATCTATTTTATTCATTTATCCTTATTTATTTTTAAATGCCTAATTATGCCTTTATTATGCCTTATGTAAAACACTTCGAATTGACTTTGTGTATGCAATGTGCTCTACACATACATTTCCCTGGCCTAAACACACTTGGAGTAACCTGCCGTAAAGAGAAGTAATGATCACGTGAACAACAGTAGACCAGAAAAGTGTGCTCCTCGGAGCACAGGTCTCCGCCAGGCCGGGTTGCCTACCGCAAACTTTGGAAGGCAGTCTTAGCCAATTGGAATGGGATCTGAAAAATCTGACTCATACATCTTGATCACATGACCCAGAGATAATGTGTACCAGTTTCTGTGAGTTTTGGACAAAATCTGTAGTAGTAGCAAAAAGTGTGTTTTGAAGAAAACGCATAAAATGTAATCTGGCACTAAGTTAAGTCATAAGAAAAATATGTTGATTGTACGACTTACGGTTCAAGAGTTATAGGCCAAAACGTGCATTTGGGATGGAGGCTTAGTGGGAATGTGCGAGCAAAGTTTCCCAGCAATCAGGCCCTGCATTCATGATGTGTGGCATTTTGTGCAAACAGGCCACCCCCGCAAATTTTGGAAGCCAATCATAGCCAATCGGAATGGAATATGAGAAATGTGACAGAAACGTCTTGGTCACATACCTACAGAGATAATGTGTACCAATTTGCATTTTGTTTATTTTTCTAGCACTGCTTACAGATGGAAAACAAATAAAGCAATCTTGAATCTTGAATGAGGTTTGGACAAAATCTGTAGGAATAGTAACAAAAAATGTGCAAAGAATCTGTCTCATGGTAGCACTATAAAAAGGTTGATTTGAAAAACAATTGGGTGGGGATTCTTCCATGGCCTACTGGGAGTGTGCGTGAAAAGTTTCCCTGCCGTTCGGTCCAGTGGTGCTTGAAGCATTGTTGTGCAAAACGGGCCCCTCCAACAAACTTTGAAAGCCAATCGTAGTCAATCGGAAAAGAATCCGAAAAATCGGACAGATACATCTTGATCACATGACTACAGAGATAAGGTATACCAATTTGGGTAATGTTTGGACAAAATCAGTGGGAGTAGTAGCAAAAACTGTGTTTTGCAAAGAAAACGCAAAAATTGTCTTAATATTGTCTGGTGGAAATGGACGTGGCCTATTTGAGGAGTTGCATAATGATCCAAGGGAATCTAGGGGAGAAAGATTTTTTATTGTATGACCTAATGACACACGGACACACACACGGACGGACAGGGGCGAAAACATAGTCTCGGAGACAATAACAACAGTAGTCACTCAGTGCAGCATGTGAGTGAAAGCTGTGTGTTTGACAAAAGCAGCAGTATTGCATAACTGAGTCATGTTGTGGGCTTTGTTTTTTCCTTCAGGCGAGTTTTAATACAGAGTTTGACCATGATGATTTCAAATCTTTCTTATAATGGAAACCTCAAAGGATTGCATCAGCAATCCCTTGTCGTATATGACCAATTTAACCTTTAAATCATTTATATCTTTCAGTAACATCCTTATAGGGATTAGGGACTCAGTTTCTATCGATGATAGATACTGTCAAAACATGTAGTGAGAAGAACAGTTCTGTACTGCTGGTGTCAATGGGACAAGTTGACATGATGAGGAGGAAGCTGGACGCTATCTCAGAGAACCCCTCCCATCCCCTCTATAATGAGCTAGTGAGGATAAGGAGCACAGTCAGTCACAGACTCATCCTTACTTGGCACACTACAAAGATACTTGGCCAGTACTTTGTACTAGTAGCCACAACCGAGCTTGACCGCAATATGAGAACTTTGAGAGCTGGTCTGTCTGTTACTGACTTTTGACTAGTGATTTCTGCATACTCTGGTTCACTTGCACATGGCCTACTAGGATGCACACTGTCAAACTTTGAAATATGTATTGCAGTATGTTCATTCATATTGAATGTCTGTTAACAGACCATATACTGTACATGTTCCTTCTTATATTCACTGTTGATAGACTATACATCCATTCAAATATAGCTGGTCTGCTGTATACTCATTCATATAGAACATGTACATTTGTTCGCTCATTCTGAGATCCAGTGCAAATATCTAGGGCCTCTTACCTGGACCTCTCCTGTGTTTCATTATGACTGCTGTTGCTGCTAAGACACCTGAATTCCCCTCTGGGGATCAATAAAGGTTTATCTTATCAGTTACTTTACACACAACAACATTGTCATCAATGATGAGGTTTTCTGTCTGATACTCAGAGAACTTATCAAAGTAATAAGAGAGTGCATCGATGGGACCTAATGTGCACCAAACAGGCAAACTAATATCACAGTATCTTTCTCACTTGTCTCCTCGACCCCTCGCCTCGCGTTCCCTTTATCTCTCTCTCTCTCCATCCCTATCCTTCCTTTGGACCTCCAGTCCTTCTGTCTTTCTCCGTCTCATCTGTCCCTAGCCTCGTCTTTCACCCCCCTCTCTTTCTCTCCATCCCTCTCTCTCATTACTAGGCAGTTACTGTCGTCTCCCTCCATTCCTCCTTCTCTCCCCATCCTCCACACACACACACACACACACACACACACACACACAGACGCACACACCTCATAGCTTGGCTGCTAGGCTGTTAGTGTTAGTGACAGCTGACTGAACGGGTTGATGGGGTGGCCACCAGCCACAGACGCACGCACGCGCGAACTCGTTGGTATGAGTGCATGCAGACACACACAGTAAAGAACACACACACATAGCAGCATACACACTGGCCTGTATGTATACCTATACATACGTTAATGTACTTAATGCCATTGAGAAATGACCTCAGTAAATATGAGAAGTTTTCCTATGCAGCATTTCCTTGCTTCCATTACTGTACAGAAATGCATTACAATATCTGATAATCATGTTACATTTAGAAACCTAAATAATGTGAAAGCATGCACCTCCAAATGATAAATACTAGGGAATACTAGTCCATCTGCTGAAGAGCTGATGCTTGAAATGTCACGTAGAGGTAATAAATTGCTACAGGAGCATTTTCTGGACTTAACTTTATTCTTTATACTTCATACACATCGACCAGAATCGGAATGCCCACTGACTTTTCATTTTTGGGTAACATTGTTCAGTGGTTAACATCGATGACATTAGCTGTTTCTTAACATTACTTCTGGGGAATTATATCTAATGATTCAAGCATTTATACTTCAAAAATTGCATATTTTCAGCTGGGAATTATTTTTTTCCTCAGTTGAAAATATCCCACGGTCACGTGGACATTTACTGTATAAATTAGACTTACCACTTCTGTTAGATTTGAGAGGATGCTGCGAGGCACCTCAGTGATCTGTGTGCTTACATGGAGGGAGCTGCACGTTCTTCAAAACCGCCACACTACCTTAATACCATGTCTGTTTTTAAATGCAATGAACACCTTCATTCACACTGTTGGACAGAAACCTTGTATCTCCACATTTCATCTTTTTATGTTTTTTCATAAATGAATGTCCTATTTTATTCTATTTCTCGTATGATTGACTGCCACACAAAAGTAGCAAAAATAGCCAATCTAAAAGCCCACGATGTGTTTTGAGATTGTGGATCTGCTTTTTCACAACTTTTGAAATGATTGCCCATAATTGAAATGTAGGGACGCCATTTCTTTAAGTTTGTCTGTGTGGGTTTTATAAATATTTAACCAATTAAAAGTATTTAACAAGTGCTTGTGACTAAATAATAACTAGATTGGTTCCATTGGAGAACAGGTTCTTTGTTCCATTTCCTGAAAAGTAAAGGTTTTCGGACAAACAAGGGTTCTGCCCGACAGCAACAAAATTGAAAATGTTGCGTAACCCTGGAATCAGATTGATAAGTCATTACAATAGTCAAAAATGCATCTTTGGGGAAATCAATCACCAAGAGTTGCTAGAGTTTAAAATTCAGTTATTTGACATATCACAGTATATTATTAACCTGGGTTGACTTTTCAAATGAAAAATATAATCAGAGTATGGGCTGTTAATGTGAGTATAGGAAGAATCTTTGTCTTTGTCTCTCTTTCTCACCCTCACTCCCTCCTTCCAAATTAGCCTTTTACCATTTCTGCCCCTACCTTATGGTGAAATGATAAGATTGATAGAGGGCTCTCTGCCTCCACCTAGAGGCCGCATCATACACTGTTCTCAAGACTGCTGTATACTGCCAAATGGTTGTACAGCAAAACACGAGGAAATAAAGGTCAGAGGGAAGGAGAGAGGGAGAGAAGGAGGCAGAGGAAGGCAAAAAAATAGTGAATACAGAGATACAGAGATGGGGTAAGAGAGAAAAACATGAAGGCCTTTCTTCCTTTTATCTGCAAGTTGGATTTGACCCAAACAAGGTGAAGCTCCTGCTCTTCTCCTTGCTATACTGAAGAAGACACACAGTGTGTTCCAACCGGTTGTGGAAGTACTCATATTTTGTACTTAAGTAAAAGTACCAATACCACAATGTACAAATACTCTGTTACATTGTTACAAATAAAAGTCCGGTATAAAAAATTGTAAAAGTACAAACGTTTTCGTATAAAAATATACTTAAGTACTCATTTTGCAGAATGTGCCATTTCACAGGTTTCCAAATGTATAAAAATGCTTTGAAACTAGCAGATCTACAAGCTCACAATGCATCTTTTTGCAACGCGTTGTGAGCTTGTAGATAGGCTATTTTCAAATAGCCTAAGTATGCATAGGGCTGAAGTTGTTAATGCATGTTTTGTAATAATAATCAAAATCTACAAAGTAACTTGTAACTAAAGTTGTCAAATAATTCTAGTGGATTAAAAGTATTGAATTATTATTACATGTACTTGAGTACATGTACTTAGTTACTTTACACCACTGGTTCCAACCTAAGCTAGATGGCAACTGTGAACCCAGATGGAACACTCGACAGCACAGTGGCACATGGCCTGTTTCAGCTCTATACTTAACTCATTTGGAAGGTTATAAGGAACAAGCGCTAATGAACTTTAAATACAGTCAGCTTTGAGGGTATATTTTTAAACACAGCAGATGCACGCTAACCAGCTCTTTTCCATGGTTAAATTTAACAGACAACGTATCCAAAAGGTTCATTTACTGAAAGGTGTAGTTCAAAAGCTATTGCTGAACAAAGGCTGACTATAAAAAGGTCCTTGTCAACTTCTGTTTGTGATGTTTTAAAACAGAGAAACACCCATATAATGTTCATCGGTTACAATGACATTTTAATGAAATAATAACAGGCGAAGTGTGTGTTCACTGTTCATCAGCTACAAAGAGAGAAATAACCACCAAATCTTATGGCAAATGCTCATAATTTCCGACACTGCTCGGCTCACCCATAAAAGGAAACATTACCACTGTAGCAGTGACTGGTGCGTATGTCATTTACTAGCTTACTGCGCTAGTAGAAGATGGTCCACAATGACTTTAAGGCAAAAGGCTGTCCAACATGTATACATACTTTTTACAACCTTTTTAAAGCTGTGACCTTTTAGTGTCACCTTGACCTTGTGACATAAATACTGAGTGAACAGGTGTCACAACAGACCACTATGCCACACTCCTCTTCGTCCTCGTCTCTCTGTTTACTCACTCCTTCCTCCAATTCTTTCCCATTGAGTCTCTGCCCGTCCTCCCCCTCTCGCTTTACTCTCTCCTCCTCTTCCTCACTGAGTCTGTTTCGCTCCACCAGTTCTTCTTCAGTGACTGTGAATTCCCCTCCACAGCGACAGGTGTATGAATAGACTGCGTCCTCTGAGACCACACAGAAAAACAATCTATCTTTAACCCAAAAGTCGTTCTCAAACCTTTCATGTCAATGACCCCAAAAGTATTGCCGTGAACCCTCATCTGAAAATATGTTACCCCAATAGAGTTGTTTTGTTAAAATAGGAAAATATGTATTAAACAATTCTATAAGCTCACAAAGCTGGTTACATTTGGCTACACTGCCTTGCCTTTTGAACAAAAGACAGTTCATTGGACTATAAATATTTAACAGCGATGCAGGGTATGCATGTGAACAAAGGCTGAATTGTTTAAGTTTTGTTTACAACACAGATGAGTGATTTACATTTGTCTACACTGCCAACAAAAGACTATTGATATTTCTCTGTAGTTAAAATTGTTGTAATGCGGGTGTGTTACTTTGTTGTGGTCTGAAGGTACACTATGACAGGAGATGCAGTCATACGTAAGGTACTTACTATTTTCATATTTTCAAATAATGGCCCCCTTTGAAAAAGGTACAGCACAGTAGCCATGAAAAGTTACACTTTACGGACTGCAAGAATTAAGAAAGTGCAGGTGCAGTTTTGATAGACCTCAAGATCGATCGTTTGGAGACTCTCTCTATGTCCCTCTCTCTTTCTCTATCTCTCCGTTTCTCTCTCTTTTCAGTCATCAGAAGAAATTAATAAAAAGGATTTTACTGTATAGTCACTTCGGAGACATGCCTTTGCATCACAATATTTAAAACATTTCAGAAAAAGAATATAAGATAATAACAAGTCTTATAGCATCCAGCGGTGTGGAGCACAACCAGCAACTTTTACAGTGCTAGCCTGCAACGCACAGCACGATTTTGATTATTCAAATAACATACAGTAGGTGCTTATCAATTAATATGCAGTATATGATTAATTTAGACCTTAGAATAACGGTAAAGTAAGGTAAAGAACAAAATGATTCACTGAGTTTGTGTGTGTTAAGTGTGTATGGTGTAATTGTATATACACCATACTGTATGTACCTTCGTCCCAGGTCATGTCCTCCAGATAGATTGCAGAATCCACTGGCCAATCCTGTTTCAGCTCCTTGGCTAGAGAAACACAAATTAAGGGTCAGTTAGTGTCTGATATTCTTGCCAAATGCTGAACTATGGGAAATGGGTTGTGTTAAGTGTAACTGTCTCTAAATCTGAAGGATGTAGTAGGTGAAGTATGGGCTTTCAGAGAGTAGTTTCTTTTTGAGCAGAAATCACAGTTGAGCCATGATCAAAAGGTAAAAGAATGATGCCCTTCTTTTAGGTGCGGGCTGCCAGAGGTGCAAGGAAAAAGAAAAGGAAATCATAAAAAAATGATATGCTGTACATGATTATTGTGGCTGTTTAACCACATTTCAACCCTGCAAATAATTACATCCCTATTTTGGGCATGTAATTATTGTCAATATCTGTACACATTTAAAACCCTTTAAAACCGAGAAAGAATCTGTGTCATTTTATATTTTTGCGTTGGCTATTCAAAAATAGCAGATATACAAGCTCGCAGCATGGCACAAAGTGACGAGCTGTGAGCTTGTATATCTGCTTTGAAAAATCTTAACTATTGTTTTTAATTTTTTTAAGTCATTTCGGAATAGGGGGTTTTCAGCCAGAGGCTATGGCTATTTGGGGGTCCTTGGCATGGAAAAGTTTAAGGATCCGTGAGCTAACAGTTTGTGCCCTGGTCTGTGCTGGTCTGTGCTGGTGTGGATCAGTGGTAGCAATCTGCAGAGACCAACTGGACAGCAGCCAAGTCATAATGACTGGACCATCATCACATACAGCAGAGCAGACAACCTGTGCATATTGATTTATTTATGTACGCATCTTAATAACCATTAGTCCTACAGAGGTTTGTAACCATAGTGCTAACAGCAGGTTTTGGCTGGAAGCCACCAGCCCATTAAAACATCATGCTTGTTAGCTGTTGGTTAACAACAGTCCGTTCTAGTGGAAACCAAGAGGATAAAAAGAGAGGGTTGGAAAAGCAAGGTTCCTTGTGACCACACCTGCCTTAAAGAAAAGGGTGCAAAAGGGTACGTCTATCTTACGTTATTGTTAGATGTGGTTAGATGGAAGGACGGACATAATAGTCAGATAGAGAAATAAAGGATGCTCAAAGATTTTATTTTTATTTTTTACATTTCAAGTGTGAGGAAAGAATTGTGCAGTTTCACAGTTACAAAATGAAAATGAGTTTCATTGTTAATTGGTGTTAAACTTCATTAGCGGCTAGTGTTCAACTTTGCTCATAACAATTAACAATTCACTGTGCAAATCTTAATTATTAAGAATAACGAGTGTTAAATGGGTAACAATTAGGGAGGTGCTGGGAGGGACCCCCTTGGGAGCCCAGAATTCACATCCCAATATGTCGTTGGAATGAAGCTGAACTCAGATGACATATGTGAGAAAAAGAACCCAAAGTAGTTGTAGTTTTAACCTCAAAGTATGAGCAGAGAAAGAGATGGCTTTGTGACAACCAAAGGTGACTGACAGGCTATGCCCTCAACCTCCCCTCATCAATGTCATGTGACTTTGAAAGTAAAATATACACCAACTGATTATCTAAACCAAGGGGTCTTCAACAGGGGGTCCGGGTCTCCTAGGGGCTCCTCAGAGTTACAACAGGGGGCCGCCAAATCTTTGTGTGTTATGGATTTTTTTTTCTTAACCACTTCAACCATAGAATTCCCATTATGATGGGAACATTAGCCGAAAATAGCAGATCTACTTAGGTCACAATAAACAAAAAAAAACATATTTTTTTATCTATGAAGCTATGAAGCTATCTATAAAATCTATGAAAAGATTTAATCTGCAACACAATGTTATACAATATGTAGTGGGGGTCCCTGCTTCATCTCTCTCTCAGCTAAGGGGTCCTTGGCCTGAAAAACGTCGAAGAACCCCTGATCTAAACCATCAGAAGCACCATTGAAAAGTCTCCAGTTCAAGTGGCAGAGTGGGTACCGATACTATAAAGACAGTGGTCATGTGGAGGAGCTACACCTCATGGTTGATAAAGGCTTTAGGCTAGTTAATCGTCATCAGATAACTAAGAAGAATCATAGAGAGCTAAATCAATTGCTCCCTAAAATCCATTAGTTCAATTAACCCATTGAGACCTGAGGCTGATTCTACAAAATGTCTTCTAAATCCTAACAGTTTTCTGAAAAACCTAAGTTGCTATATCAGTGGTAGTCAAACCTTTTCATGTGAAGGACACCCAGAATTACATGTATTTGTCCGCCAACCCCCATCTCAAAATATTTTGTTCCAGGGACCCCCAGAAACAAAGATTTGTTAAAAATATATATATATTCAAAAAATCAAGTTTTTTTAAAAATAGCAGATCTACAAGCTCATAGCGTGGCATGAAGTGACGCGCTATGAGCTTACTATTTTCTACTATTTTTGAATAGCCAAGTATAACATCATGCTTTTTTGCTAAAATCGAGAATGACACAGATGCCCCTAGTTTCATCCTCGTGACGACTTTGTTCGGTAAGCCAAAAAACTTTCAACTTCATTTGGAGTATGCTACCAGCTTAAGCTGTCCAGGCCCAAGTACAGTTCTTTCACAGAACACAGATGTGCATAGAGCCAAGAGTTTAGTTACAAGTTTAGCTACGTACTCTCTATCAAACTGTCCTTTTGTTTATACGGGTCAGATTATTGAGGTAGAATTAATATGTTCTAATGAGGGAGTCTATGTTTAGCTCTGAAGGCTGCATGAGTTGACTATTAGATTGACAGGTGGTTAATCAGAGGGAGACACGAAACGGAACCAAGTGACAACGATGAAACATTCTGCTGGGTGAACACACACCTTTACACACACACACACACACACACACACACACACTTTTGCTGTCACACGTTCTCCACAAACACACACATGCACATACACTTTAGCTTTCACCACACACACACACACACACACACACACACAGCCACTCTCACCCTCTTTCTCCACACCCTCTCCTCTCTCTCTTCACATACACACCTCATGCCCTCTCTTCACAGTGCCACACCCACTGATATTCCTGTTGCTCCCGTTCACTCCTAAATATCAGCAGGTCAAAGTCTTCACACAAACTGGCCTCTGCTCAACTCTGTTCACCCCTGAGCAGCTCTCATGTCATGAGTTTTCATTTAGAGTTAGTTCCCCTCAAAAACATGATGTATGTATTACTGGAACACTATTGACCAAAAAAAAGAATAAAGATGATGATAAGGGAACATGAAAGACGAGGAAAAGCAGTATAATGTATCAACGATCCATGTCACTGACAATGTAAGCTACTCAAGACAGTAGCTTACCAATTTGTCTCTCTCTGTCTGTCTGTCTGTCTGTCTGTCTGTCTGTCTGTGTTGTTTGAATCCGTGTCCATCTTTAAGTGTGTCTAACTGTCTATCACCATGTGTTTCATGTGTGCTCTAATACCTCGGCAATAACAGAGATGGCTATGAATCCTAATTTGTGTGTGTGTGTGAGAGAGAGAGAGAGACAGAAAGAGAGTGCATGCACACTGGCCAGTGCATGCACACTGGTGTATATGTGTGTCTGAGACGAGTAATAGCAGAGATGACTGCAGAATGTAATGTCAATGAAAGGTTAGTGAAGCACACAGATCAGTCAAACTCTTGCAGAGCTGGAATGAATCAAAAGATGCTCTGTGACTTATGATAAAACAATGTCATTGTACAACAGTCTATTCAATCCTTAGTAGAAATGTTTGTTAAATTAGAACAAACAACACGCTTGGACGTGTTCATTAAAAAGCTAAAATCCTACAGTACCTCTCCTCTGTAGGTCGTATTTTGTCCTGGCGTTGTGGTCACTGAGGACCTTCCAAGCCGCATCTGCTGCCAGAAACTTCCTCAGGCCAGCCTCTGCTTCTGAAGAACACACACCACTCAGACGATCTGGATGGTACTACAGACACACACACACACACACACACACACACTCTATTTAAGATATATCAGCTATAAGTCATAAACTTAAACAGATAATTCCAATTCAGATGATCTTTCACAATTAGGCTATTATGAATTGAGTTGTTTAGATGTAAGATGTACGATGTTTAGAATCCTTCATTGAATATGCAATATATTTTATCTCAGAGTTCTGACAGTTACAGAACATATTCACTCCCTTTATTCCTTCCAATGGTTTACAAAAGAAAACTTCTTTGCTTTGCCTTTTTGTATGTAACTCCATGTGCGCTGTAATGGACACCAGAGTCCATGAAAAGGCAAAGGTCTGTCGAGTGGAGTGACCATCTGAATTATACAACTTGAGCTTGCAACTACACAGGGACCACTGCAAAGTGGGATGATTATTGAACTTGATAAGTACCATCTTGAGATCGACTGGCAGACACATTCACCTAGCAATCGACTGGCAGACACAAGGCAATCGACTGGTCGATCACAAAACACCGGTTGGCCACCCAAGCCCATATTTTACCCAATACATGTTGTTGTGTGTCTGTGACAGACTGTTAGCGATTAGGCTAGTGGCTACTGCAGTATAATTAGCCTAACCTTTGCCCACCATCAACACACACACACACACACACAGAAACACACACACTTGGCCCGTGTATCTATCTCTCTGTGTTGGTCTCCCTTTCTGTTAAATGGACCAGAAGGAGCAAATTACCCAGAAAATCCTGTCAGCAAGGGCTGGGACATGACCACTCTCTCTCTATGTGTGTGTGTGTGTGTGTGTGTGTGTGTGTGTGTGTGTGTGTGTGTGTGTGTGTGTGTGTGTGTGTGTGTGTGTGTGTGTGTGTGTGTGTGTGTGTGTGTGTGAGAGAGAGAGAGAGAGACACACACAGGATAGACAGACAGAAAGGCAGGCAGACAAGACAAGACAAGACAAACAGACAGACAGACAGAGATACAGGAAGACAGACAGATGGATATACAGATGGACAACTCACTGGAAAAATTGATGGATAGACACAGACAGACAGACAGAGGGAGAGATGCTTAACATGCATACCATGCATACTATATAAAACAAACACCTGAAATCAAGAGAGAACAATACACCATTTATAAAAATAGCCCCCTAAAAGCTGAATTCTATTTATTAAGAGCCTGATTGAAGAAGCAATATATATATATGTTCAGAGTAATGACAATGGACTGGGATGATAGTTTAATCCAGATAATAGTGACCACTTTCAAATCTACTGATTAAGAATTTAATCCCCCAAAACAGGAGAGAATAAGTGGTTATGAATTCAGGGCCCCAAATATTCTGATATTTGAATGTTCAGCAGGTACAGTAAGTATTCAAATAATGTTTGAAATTAAATTATAATTTCAATATTCAGATGCTTCACTTTTTATCACTGCACAGCCATGTCACACACGGAAGTGGAACAGACAAGGACAGAGTATCCTATCCACTTTCAATCCACTCCCATGTTAATTTCCTGATGGCAGCTTGTGGGTGTTTTGGCTAGTGTTGTGTTGAGTTGGAGTGACTGTCTGGGGTAGTTGTCCCCTTTGGATAAAGGGAAAGTGATGTTTATAAACACTTCACCTATGTACAAATCTGATTCATAAGAACAATGATGGTGTAGCTAAGAGATTCACAGAAAAAATATTTTGACATGCACAGATCAAAAATAGCCCACAAGTTCCACCCTACCTATGACTCGTGTTAATTTATACAAAACAGAGTTGAGATGCCAGCGCAGCGCATTATGATTTATTTTCTTCTTCTTTCCTTTTCACTGAATCCGTTTCATCAAGTAAGTATTTATGAAGAGCACTCTTTCCATTTGCCGTTGAGACAGCACAAGACAGGGGCCATGTTTACAGTAGGCTTGGCTCTCAACGGACATAGCAACCTTTACAATACTTCATCTCTATTCACCTATTTCCTAGGCTTTTCACTGTGTTCCACTTCCTGTCTTTTGATCCAATGAAATCCAATGAAACCGGTCAGATGACTAATGATATCCAATGAAATCCGACAGGAAGTGGAAAACACAAGCCTAGGAAACAGGTGGATACAATCTTGCTGCAAAGAGCCTTAGTTTGAGTTATTGGCAAAGGTATTTGGGTTAATCCTACAATTCAGAGAAACACGCAGTATACACACAAACGTAGAGTATATCTCTGCTGTCCGGCAGAAACCAGCTAATTCCAAAATGTTCATTTTTCAGGAAATGACAAAAACAAAAGAAAAAGTGGAGTTAGGAGGTTTTGTTCATCATTGATAAGAACGGCTAAATGGACCTCAAAGCTCACAATGAGGTTGGAGGTCAAAAGGGGGTGGAGCCTGGAGTCAGCAAAACCAGCTAACTCCACCCCCCTTTGATGGACTTAGCTGGTTTAGCAGAAAGTTTGAGGATCCAATAGAGTTAGCTGGTTTTGTCAGAAGTGCTTTTTAATACCTTTCATTGGTTCAATATTGTTTTAATCAACACACAGACATAAAGGGTAGCACTGATTTATGGGAAAAAAATGCAAAAGCGGAAAAATTGAGTTAGCTGGTTTCTGCCGGACAGCAACGTCCGCAACCTTTAATCAATGAATTATACTATCCTATAATACAATAACTGCCCATGAGCGGAGTGCCACTGCCTGCAGGCAGTTTGTTTGTAATACAACGCAAAACTGTGCATGCGTGGACGTGCCTCTGCAGTTTGCGAGGGATCATCTTTCACCGTGCGGGAGATCAGTGTTGCGCGAGCACGCTTCCCCCTGCACGCTATGCTCCAGTCTCTCACACACACACACACACACACACACACACACACACACACACACACAGACTACTGAACGCTTTTGTGGGTCTTTGCGAAATCCCGAAGTGGAGTTTTGGTCATTGGAACGGTGATGCACGTCACCCCTTTGTGAAGTGTGTATTTTCAAACCCTGGAGTGGATTTAGGGGAGCGTCACAGTGTTAGTGCGGCTGAAGAGTTCATGTGCAACCTCTTGCATGCGTGGCTGTGGCTTTACAGTTTTCCGTTTTCCTTCGCCGTGTCTGTAGGTCTCCAGGGACCATGTGTGTCTCCACGATGTTTCGCGGGTGTCCCAAGACTCCAAGGGGTCCGCGGAAAGAGGGGAGCACAGGACACTCAGCGTTGCCATGTCCTCTGATTATACGCGCATTTGCCTTACTTGTCACCACAGCGTTGCCATGTCTGAAAATCATAAGCGACTTTGCCCACACAATAGTCTCTCTCACACTGTGAGGTGGCTGTAAGGTGGATCTGCGATGCGAAGTGGACGACTTCTAGCAGCGTAGCAGCGCGAACTTCTAGTATATATATATATATTCTACATATAATTAAGGAAAGTCAGTCACACTCTCAGTGTTTGTCCCACAAGTGGGTTGAGCAATTGATCTCATCTTGACTTGCACACAGAAATTGACCATTACCATATGCACAAAATGACAACCCCGTTTTTCACTTTCCCAAAATGTAAGCTGTTTATTAGCATTTTTGTGCCGGAGATTGGCAGTTCGGCCAATGGGATCTGTTCTCACTGTTAGGTTCATGGGCTGTGTTGTCATTACGGTGCACCCGCAGGCTATGGGATTGGGCTCAGCCGGCATGACAACGGTAGCACAGGCTGAGGCAGATCTGCCTCACAGCTACAAAGTTGTAAAGGAGTCCAGGACTTTCATTTAAGAGCCGTGTCCATACACACAGCCTTATTTGAGCGGAGGGCCACTATGGATATCATTTTCCATAGCACTCGCACGCACATTGACACATGCACCGTTCCAATCCACATTGTGTTAGCTCTTAGTGCAAATAGTGTTAGTATAGTGTGTACAATGTTTACTCATTGATGCAACGGAGCAGAGCGTCACCTAATGTGCGATCTCACCGTGGGTCAGAAACTACATTATTTCAACTATTTTCACGTTGAGAACGAGGCGAGCACTGCAGCCTGCGGAGAATAACTTCTCTCTGTGAAATGTGAATGACAACGAGTGAGCTGCACTGTGTGTGTGCATGTGTGTGTGTGCGTGTGTACTAGAGAGAGAGAGTGAGAAAGTGAGAGTGTGTGTGTGTGTGTGTGTGTGTGTGTGTGTGTGTGTGTGTGTGTGTGTGTGTGTGTGTGTGTGTGTGTGTGTGTGTGTGTGTGTGTGTGTGTGTGTTTCTCTACTGTAGTCAATATCTAGTCATGTGATTTATATGAAAGAAAGAGACAGTTTAGCATGTAGCATTGATGGTAATTTGAAACATACAGAGATATAAAGAGGATTAGAGACGGTATGATGAGTATAGTTACCAATAAGGCCATTTGCTGGTATTTGTGTTTCAGTTGTTGTAGGGAGTCAGACGGGCTGGCTCCTAGTATGTAATACAGGTCTTTTTCTGAAGATTCCCCTGACATACCTACTGAGAAATGACATTTGATACCATTTTATTAGGTGAAATATGATGGGTAATTCATTCAACAAAAAAAAAGTGCTCAAGAGATCCATCTGTTTAAGTTAAAGAGGGGTGGACAACGCTACTGTGACAAAATCTGTTCTGTACAGTATAAACATATGGATGATCTACAGAACTGTTTCCCATGTTTGGGTCGTGGACCGATTTTTATGGGTCACAAGTAAATATCCCCTTTTTTCCTACATTAGATTTTTTTCCCCAAAAAGATTTAAAAACGAACTAAAACAAAAAGTCACTTTTCAACAATTCTAACATTTTTCAAAAGCATTTCCTAAATAAAATCAAAACATCTAATAATTTCCATGACAAAAAAAAAAGAAGTTGTGGAAATAGCAGATCTGCAAGCTTGCAACGTGGTGCGAAGCAACGCCTTGTGAGCTTGCAGATTTGCTATTTTCACTACTTTGGGTCCCGGGCAAACGTCTAATTTCTCTTTTGGGACTTGAGCTAAAATGTTTGGGAACCACTGATCTACAGAACTTACGCTTGACTTACGTTTTTTTCTGTTTCTATAAAGCCAGGACAACAGATTTAATCGATTTTTTTCCAACATTCTCTTCTCAGAGAATGAGTGTACATGGCATGGGGGTAATGTCTAGAATCGTGTAACTCAGGGGTCTTCAACAGGGGATCGGGAACCCCTAGGGGGTCCTCAGTTACTAGAGGGGGGCCAACAAATCTTTGTATGATAGGAACTTTTCTTTTACATTAATCACTTGAACCCTAGAATTCCTGTTCTGAGGTGAACATTAGCCGTAAATAGCCGATCTACAAGCTCACAACGCCTCGCAGAGCTTGTAGATCAGCTATTTTTGGCAAAGGGGTTTGGTGTAGGGGAAAAAGAGCAGATCAAGTACAAGTTTTCTAAGTATTGATGGTTTACATGGCTAACTGTCTGAAAATACATATTAACATGAATTCAACACTGATGACAGTGCTGTCAAACAAGTCTATGAAGCTATCTATACAAAGTTTTAATCTGCAACATGTAAAAAATAAAATGATGTAGTGCCTTGGGGGTCCCTGCCTCATCTCAATCTCAGCTAAAAGGGGTCCTTGGTCTGAAAAACGTTAAAGACCCCTGGTGTAACTCATATCCTCCACTCTCATCATGACTGACATATGGACTGACACATACAGAAAATATGTTGATATCTGTACTGTTATAGACGTATACAGCTGGAATCAACTAGTCTCAAGCTAAATCATTGAAGTATTTGTTTTTCCCCTGCGATTTAACAACAATTAAAAATATAGGCTATATACATTGTACGGTACGTAACAGTAAGAAAGCGGACAGATCACTGGTACAGTAAACAGCGACCGACTTGCAGCCTAAACAGACAGACACGGTTAGTTTAAAACGCGTCCTGTGAAAGAATTACATTCCCTATGATGATTAGCAGCTAGCTATCATTAGCCGTATGCTACATTAATCTGAATCAATCACCACTGCCGTGTGTCTGCTATGGCTGTCTGTCGTGTGTCTGCTATGGCTGTCTGTCGTGTGTCTGTTATGACTGTCGCTCGGAAAATGACTGTCATGGAATTATAACCCCAAGATTTAGTTTGTGAACAAAAATGTTAACAAACCTCTTGCTGATGCTGCCTTGGCTGTTGTTGTGCGTCAGTTTAACAAGACCCCCTTGAAAACGCACTCGGCTAGATTAGTTCCGGACGTGTGTGTGCTTGTGGGGGTAGACTTCATCAGCAGTTGTGGAAAGTAAAAGTCCGGTATTCAAAATGTACTTGAGTTACAGTACAAAAGTATTCGCATTAAAATATACTTAAGTACTTAAAGTACTAATTTTGCAGAATGTCCCATTTCACAAGTTTCCAATTGTAAAAAATGCTTTGAAAATAGCAGATCTACAAG
>NC_139943.1:20625184-20635184 GCF_963454915.1 Gymnoscopelus microlampas
CCTTTCCTCTCTTCTCCTCTCGATAAGTTTTTCTGGCTTTGCGCTCCTCAACTTGGCATAAGTACAGTATAGGAGACACACACGCACACACACGCACACACACACACACACACACACACACACACACACACACACACACACACACACACACACACACACACACACACACACACACACACACACACACACACACACACACACACACACACACGCAAAGCACCATGGAAAAATAAAAATGAGTTAGTTTGGTCCACTTAATGTTTCTCACTTCTACTCTGTTCTATTTTACCAACTATTTCAGACACACACACACACACACACACACACACACACACACACATTTAGTTTGTCTTGTCGCCTCAGAGACAGTCTATCTGCCACCTGCTTCCCTCCTCCTGGCCTATAGTGACACACACACAACTGTCGAGGAGTGTGTGTGTGTGTGTGTGTGTGTGTGTGTGTGTGTGTGTGTGTGTGTGTGTGTGTGTGTGTGTGTGTGTGTGTGTGTGTGTGTGTGTGTGTGTGTGTGTGTGTGTGTGTGTGTGCGTGTGCGTGCAGTGCACACGCGAGTGCGTGCGTGTGTGTGCGGGCTTGTGATTGATGATGGGTCGCATCTCGCTGCACTGTGCCACATTTCACTGACTCAAACTGCTGAACCAGCAAGCGGGAGCTGTGTGTGTGTGTGTGTGTGTGTGTGTGTGTGTGTGTGTGTGTGTGTGTGTGTGTGTGTGTGTGTGTGTGTGTGTGTGTGTGTGTGTGTGTGTGTGTGTGTGTGTGTGTTTGTGTGTGTGTGTGTGTGTGTGTGTGTGTGTGTGTGAGTGCGCGCGTGCATGAGCGTGTGTCTATCTACCGATGGTTGCATGTGTCTCTGTGCTTGTGTGCCCACATTGTGCCAGTCCTGCCAAGCGTGTCGTGCTGGCGCTGAGTGTGAGAGTGTTTGAACAGCCGTGTGTGTCGCGGTGAAACAGAGCCAGAGAAATGCAGCTGGCCAACAGAAGTTCCCAGGCAGCTGCTGGCTCCGCGCTGTGCTTCATAAATAAAGACCCGGCCCACACTCTGTGGACGCCTGGCATCAGCTCTCTGCCCGCCTGGCATCAACCGTCCCACTGCCTGCCTGGCGCACTGCAAAAAATGACAGCAAATGATTTATCTTGTTTTTACATTTGAGATTATTTGTAGGCAATTGTTGTGAAATAAATGATGTTACTGCCTCAGCAAAAAATAACAGGCTTGGAAATGGTTTTGAGGCATTTCTGTGTTACATAATAGTATGGTGAGGACAGGGGCCGATGGGAGGATTTAACATTTTTTTATTAGCTTTTCCATGCATGGTACTGGCTCAACTCAACTCTACTCTACTCTAATTGCTCTACTTCATCTTCCCCTGCAGATAGGAGTCTCTTACCCACTTGAACCCTAACCACACTGTTTCCCAAGCAGGGGGCTGGGACCCATTTGTGGGTCGCGGGTCCATTTTCGTGGGTCACGAGTGAATAACCCTTAATTTTTTGTTTCCAAAATGTTGGAATATTTTTCCACAAAGGAGCTTGTGCTTCAAAAAACACTTCTGAAAAGTAAGACAATCCTCTAGTCCAGCCTATCTATTGCTTTCCAGTAGTCTATTGTAATGGTGCATGTTCTTAAGCCCTATAATACTTACAGTAGTTCAGCGGAGTTCCCCATGGGCCTATACTAGACCTCCCCGCTTTTTTTCCCTCTACACCAAATAACTTCGCCTAAAAAAGCCGATCTACAAGCTCACAGCGTCTTGAGTTGCAACATGTTAACTTTAGATTTGCTATTGGTTCATGTGGTTAAATGGAAATCATTGGTCTAGTGTTGCTGTTGTGCAAGGACTGCTTAATTGATATAATTGTGTTAACATAATCAATCGATACATGATGGTGAGTTTCATTATCCTGACAAATGACATAACTAAGCTGTTAAATGTTGCTGTCCATGGTGCTGAGGTAAAAGAACCTATCACTTTAATTTGTTGTTTATCTACTGTTGTTATTATTGTTTCTACAGACATTTGTTCTATACTTATTAATAGTTATTATACTGACTTTTGTATTTATGCTGAAGTAGGCCTTAGTGATTTGTTAACTTAAAGTAATAGGACACTTTGGTAGAGGTTTGGGTTGTGTACCTTGTCATGATGCAACTAGTTTAAAAAAAATCATGTTAAACATTTTGTAGACCTATTGTATAGTATTTAACTTTATCAACCCATAAAATTAGATTTTTGCATCAGCTATTCAAAAATAGCAGATATACAAGCTTTTTTTTGTTTAAGTATCTTGAACGTGTGAGAAGTATTGATTTAGAAGGCATTTGTAGAATCGGCCTCAGGTCTTAATGGGTTAAATTAAAGATAACGCTGAGCCTCATCTGGGAAGTGGACCAACTGAACCTTAAATCTTTTGCAGCGTATAGACCAACTGTCTCTGTGCCTGGCTGACATGCTCTCTGTACGCCAGCCTGGCAACTTGGCACGGCTTGGCATGCTTCACCGTTCCACAAAGTTAGCAGGAAAGAGACATGACCCTGAGAGACCTCACTTTGTCCCATCCCTGGGGCTGTGTGTGTGTGTGTGTGTGTGTGTGTGTGTGTGTGTGTGTGTGTGTGTGTGTGTGTGTGTGTGTGTGTGTGTGTGTGTGTGTGTGTGTGTGTGTGTGTGTGTGTGTGTGTGTGTGTGTGTGTGCTAATAGCCTTGCCTCATCTAAATGGATGTTGCAAATTATTTTTTGTGTAAAATGCAGTTAACTAACATAATTACAGTGCAACCAGAGTGACAGGCTGTACGAAGAAAAAGTCTTTGGATAGTGAATACATTGAGAAGTAATGTGGCATGTTGTCATCACTTGGACAAACATAACGTTAAAGTGGTATAGGCCAATTCATATGCCAGATACTACAGCATAGGCCTACATGGACCGGCCTCCACTGGGATCCGTGCGGACTGAAATGATGGAGTAGCAGTCCTCAACATACTGTACAGTATGTCCGCCTGAACATGTCAACGCAAAGCTCGATTGTTGTGGCTGCACGTTTATGTACTGGCTCAGCATGAGCCTATTTCACATCGTATGTAAAATGTAAAAACATTTGGGAATTGAGGTCCTTGGCCTGCTGGCAGTGTTCATAAGAAATGTGACCAGGAAATATGCTCTACCCAGTATTTTTGCTAGATTAGCTGTAGACAGACAGACAGACAGACAGACAGACAGACAGACAGACGAATGCTATATCTCTGCCTGGCAGATATAACTCAGGCATAAAAACACAATAGACAAAAGTACGCATGACAAGCATTTAATCATTTTATCAAGGGGTAAACAATTCAATGCCTCGGGAAGGGAGTGGAAAAGACTAAATCACTTCTATAGGGTTTAACCATAGACGACAGTAATTGCCCAGAGAATCTAAGAGGTATGGGGTGGAATATTGGCAGAGGAGGTCAGAAATATAATGTGGTGCCAAACATGTAGTACTATAATATATGCCCTAATCCTAGGAATCTTGGCGTCATTTTAGATCAGGCCATGCTTCTAGATAAGCATGTAAATTCCGTCTCCCGTGCCTGCTTTTATCACCTTCGCAATATCGCCAAACTAAGACCAGTTGTTTCATACCCGGAGTTAGAAATGATCATCCATGCATTCATATCATCACGTTTAGATTACTGTAATTCCCTTTTTACCTATCTCTCAAAATCATCATTAGACCGCCTGCAACTGGTCCAGAATGCTGCTGCCAGGTTACTGACCAGGTCCAGGAGATCCTGTCATATCACACCTGTCCTGGCCTCTTTGCACTGGCTCCCAGTTCATTTTAGAATACATTTTAAGATTCTTGTAATCACACACAGAACCCTCCATGGCCAGGCACCTCCATATTTATGTGACCTGCTCCAACCTTATGTGCCCAGAAGGTCTCTGAGATCCTCATCTCAAGCCCTGCTGGTTGTTCCTCCCACAAAACTAAAAACTAAAGGCGATCGAGCCTTTGCTAGTTTTGCACCTAGGCTATGGAATGACCTACCCTTCCACCTAAAAACTGTGGCCTCTGAGGACCTTTTTAAAAAACTTTTAAAGACTCACCTATTCAAACAGGCCTTTATATAGCCTTTTATGTTTACCAATCTTTGTGAGCTTGTGCTGTAACATAACCCTGTACTGATTTCTTGATTTTTACCAGCTGACTGGTAAAATACTGATTGTTTTATTTTATCTGTTTATGTTATTACTGATATGTTATGCTTTTATATGTTGTGAAGCACTTTGTGACTCTGATGTCTGTGAAAGGCACTCTACAAATAAAATTTACTTACTTACTTACTTACTAAAAACAAATAATAAAACTCAATTCTGTATTGAACAGCCTGTGAAGAGAGGTCAGTATAGGGCAAACATGCACCCTGTTCCTATAGAGCCAGCAGCCTAGCAGCTGCATTTTGGAATACCTGCAGGCGAGATGAGAGATGACTGACTGACTGAACTGGGCTGGGCTGAACCCTATATTTCAATGGAAAATGACAAATAACATATCAAATACTACATACAGTATACAGTTTTGATCTGTTAAAAACATCAAGGTCAGAGTTGAGGTGGTTGAAATGAGAAAATATTTTATTTTGGCAGTGGCTAGAAGTTGGAAGAGTTTAGCCATTGCTTAGCATTCAGGTGCAATACAGCAACGTTTTTGTTGTTGTTGTTGTTTTTCACTGGATTCCAGGATAGGATCCTACTCCTGAATGAATTTTGCACAGATATAACCATTCACACAACTCGGAATGGAGTGGCGAAGACTCATTTGGCTCAATTTTCACTACTACAAGTTCGTGGCCCTCACATCTAGAGTTAGAGCCGCTACGCGGCCTTCACACCTACGTCGCCCTGCCGATCCGACTGATATGCCCATAAGATCTCTGTATCTGTCAGTCCTTGTCCCTTTTATGCCCATATATGGAGATCCCTGATTTAATCAGTATATGCCCATATATGGGAATGCTGATATGCCCATATATGGAGATCTCTGTATCTGTCAGTCCTTGTCCCTTTTATGCCCATATATGGAGATCCCTGATGTCATCAGTATATGCCCATATATGGGCATGCCCCTTTTTGTGCCCATATATGGAACTGACTGGTTGTGCCTGATGCCATGATGACATATTGAGGTTAGACAACACACTCCATATTTGGGCGTAGCTGCATTGGGATTTTTTGGGGCGGTGTAGCCGCCCCCTATAAGTGAGTTTTGGACACCGACCAAAATATTTGTGTACCCCCTAACCCTTCCATTGTTAATGCAAATCGATACTTTTTTCATATCAGCCAATCACATTACAGCTATTGTCATCACCACTAACTGTAATGTGATTGGCTGACTTTGCAAATTCAGGACTGTGATTGGCTAGCGAAACACATGACACATGTGCAGCCCTATGAATAACAGTATGGACTTTAAAAAAAGTAATTTATCCTTTTTTTAAAGTGAGTCATGTTGTGATGACCACACACCGCCCACTTCACACTGGGTGTGATTTTTTAAATGGAACAAACTTTAAACAGGATCCAATGTTTGAACTCTTACTTTGTCAATAGTATTAATGATCATCTGTAATATTAGTTCATTATGAATGTTTAATCTAACAAATATATTATGCAGTTAAAAATGTAAATCCTGTGAAAATTAATCCAGACAGATAATTCTCACAGAAGCATCACATTATGTATTGGAATCATATACTCTACTGTATGATTCGCGTGTATGTGTGTGTACTGTACACGTGCAAGCACACACATGCACACACAAGTGAAGCTTGCATGAGTGTTGTTCTTCATCAGTTATATGAGTGTGTCAGAGTGTGCGCACTCAGGCGTGAATGGGGGGTGTATGTGTGCATTCAGGCGTACAGAGAATTAATTCCAAGTGTGTGTGTTCAAGCGAACACTTTATTAATTGTAAGTGTGCGTGAGTTCATGCGTAGATAAAGTTCTTATACACTCGACAAAGAAGTAAGAACTGAAAGAATTCACTCCCCTCCCTTGTATGCCAGAGTTCCAACCAATATTGTATATCTGCTTGTGATAATGTTTGGGGAGAAACAATTCTGATACATTCATTGAGTGTGTGTGTGTGTGTGTGTGTGTGTGTGTGTGTGTGTGTGCGTGCGTGCGTGCGTGCGTGCGTGCGTGCGTGCGTGCGTGCGTGCGTGCGTGCGTGCGTGCGTGCGTGCGTGTGCGCGTGCGCGTGTGTGTGTGCGTGTGTGTGTGTGTGTTTGTGTTTGTTTGTGTGTACTTGGCCAGGGCTATGGGTTTCATTCCCACTGTGGCCACCCATAATATGTATGCACTTGTGGTGGTGTAAGTTGAATTGGATAAAAGCAAGAGCCAAATGGCATGCTGACTTGTGCATATGTTTGTGTCTCTGTGTGTATTCATTCATGGCTGATATAGGATTTTTAGCTCCAAGCTCATTACAGAAAGGAGCAAAAGGAGTTACAACCTAGTTAAAACTGCAAAACTGTAAAAGTTGTGACAGCATGTCCTTCCTTACCTTGCCATTCTCACTGAAAGTTCAAACTCAGAAAGTGAGATATAATTGATTGGGTTATTCTTATCATAATCTACAAATACCAACATGATTTTTGAGGGGTGTGTGTGTGTGTGTGTGTGTGTGTGTGTGTGTGTGTGTGTGTGTGTGTGTGTGTGTGTGTGTGTGTGTGTGTGTGTGTGTGTGTGTGTGTGTGTGTGTGCGTGTGCGTGTGCGTGTGCGTGTACATGCATACACATGCACAGGCCATCTGTCACAGGGAGCAGGTCACAGTAGGGGGGATAGTTTAGACGAGGCCAGAGGTCACAATGAGGCCAGCCAATCCCAAAGGGGCAGGAAGTGGTGCCAGGCCACACCTTGCCTCAGAGGTTGGGGCGTCCTAAAGCAAATTAGATCTGCTCCAACACATACTGTTAGTAAAGCCTGGTTTTAGTTGCACTAAGTATAAATCAGGCTTGAAAACAAAAATCTGAACTGTTAATTCTCCCAAAGAACCAAAGGCAGTCCGTCCGTCCGTCAATCCATCCATCCATCACTGGCTTCCAGAAAGGACTTTGGTTCTATCTAATTCTCACCTCATCTATCCATTCAAGCTCAGTCGGGTTGAATAAATGTCTCATTAGCTGACTGCACCTGATCTGACTGTTCTTTTTCTGGCTGTCTCATATTGAAGAAAGGGACTGTATTTTACTGTGTGAAAACTCCACTATAGTGTAAACCAGTGGATCTCAACCTCTGGGCCGGGGCCCCCCTAGGGAGATGACAATTTAAGGACTTTTTTAATGCCAAATAAAAAAAGAAGACCATTACTGCATCAAAGGTAATCAACAAACTATACTATAAAAATGGACAAACATTGGCCAAATTGTCAAATAATATAAGAAAGAGGCAAAAATTGTGAAAATAGCTTGTTGCGAGGCGTTGTGAACGTAGATCTGCCATTTTCACAATATTTATCTGTGGAACCGAGTCAAACTGAATGTAATGCCTCTACTCCTATTCCAAGTGCTTATCAAGGGGGGGTCCCCAGTTCAAATATGATCATTTTGGGGGGTCACGGCCTGAAAAGGTTGAGAACCACTGGTGTAAACAGTAAGATGGAGTATTAAACATAACAATACATATCCGATCTACAGTATATGTCTGAGTCATAGTGACGGGGGCCTTGTCAGAGTTTCCGTTGTACCCGTCTGTCTGTCACTTTTGTGCCCATACAGTATATGGAGATCTCTGTATCTGTCTGTCTACCTGCATGTGTCCCTTTCATGCCCATATATGGAAATCCCTGATGTCATCAGTATAATGTCCATATATGACATGCCCATATATGGGCATATCGGTTGGATCAGAGGTTCTGGACAACTGGATATCCATATACCTATTAGACATATTGATCAGATTGGCGGTTCTGGACGACCACATTATCTGAACGACTCTGAGGCGAGCACGCACTCCCTCGATTCCTTGCTGATGCGATGCGCACGCCTAGTTTGAAGTTGGTCGGTCACAAATATGCGCATGACCATATATGGGTATAGCGGTCGGATCTGTGGCAAATTCAATGGACAACCAGATCTTCATATACTGTATGCCTATATATGGGCTTATCGGTTTGTTTATGTTATGTCTAAGTCATAGTGATAGGCCACGGTGATCGGCCGACCAGCCCACAGGCCCACCCTCTATTGACATATTGGGTTTGTTTGTGGTTATGTCTGAGTCATTGACGGGCGGTGGTGGTCTGCTGGCCCGCCCACCGCCCTTCCATAAGTCCATTTCAATATAGGATGTTAATGAAACTGTACCTCATTTGAAAGTTATGTTGCAATCAAACCCATATGTGAGTAGGCCTATTTGTATGGGTCATTTCTCTCAATAGAATGGAAGCGATGTAAGTTCAGCTAGCATGCACATGAAAAATACTGACTTAAAAATAACTAAAAAAGACAATATTATTACTGCTAGCAAATATTATGGATTATTGCTGAAGGAATCACATTTATTCAATATTTGTGGGCTGTAAAGATATGTGTCATTCAGGGTAACAACATGTTGTCATTCAGTGTAACACAAGTTTTCTTTATATTAAAATACAATGATTTATTTTTGTTGATTCAGAGAAGTTAAAGATATTTTCATAGATTTTTGCTTTTTTTTCAGTGTAAGGCAAAACGTTTTTGTAAAAAATCTTCAACAACTTTTGAGTTGTACCGTGACACGGGTCACGGGTATGGATCACGGGTCTGAGTTGTTCTAGGTTTTTTTCTAACAGCTATGGGAGTTTCATTTGATGACTGATGGTGTTTTGCTTGCAATGGTCTCATGACTTAAGAGTGAGTCCTTTCTGCTCCTCATACTATAAGTCCTCTGTATATTGTCTGGCTGCTCCTGTTCTTCCTCTCCTTTCTTTCTCTCTGGTTTCTCCTCACCTGTCCTTTCAGCTTAGTTCAGGAATATTTTCACACTGTTGCATCATGTGCAACTGTGTGAGTGATTGTGGAAGAATAGATAGGAGGGGGAGATAAAGAGAGAGATTGTGTGAATGTGTGTGTGTGTGTGTGTGTGTGTGTGTGTGTGTGTGTGTGTGTGTGTGTGTGTGTGTGTGTGTGTGTGTGTGTGTGTGTGTGTGTGTGTGTGTGTGTGTGTGCATTTGCTCCGGCAGTGGAAGAAGTTTTCAACTAGACTAGCTCCAAATCAGCTGTGATAAATGAGAATGTAAGACCATCAGTGCACACCAGCGGCACGCACACACGCACATGTACAAACACACCCACCCCCACACACACGCACACACACACACACACACACACACACACACACACACACACACACACACACACACACACACACACACACACACACACACACACACACACACACACACACACACACACACACACACACACACACAGATAGTTAGGCATTGTTCAGGCCTAGTGTAGTGTGGCAGTGAGCCAGAGTGAGAGAGCTAGCAGACAGAGAGAGAGAGAGAGAGAGATGGGTTGGTATATAAACTCCATACAGGTCTTTTATGGTGGCACTTTAGTTTAGCCAGGTTTCAGGAAGTTTAGAAAGGCACGATGCCTCTGGATTTGATCGTTGGAAGGACTGAAAACACTATGGGATCTTTACACCTCCATGACATGCTGTATGACACCTTTGTTTTACATTATTTCAAGACCTTGCATGGATTCCACGAAGCATTCAGACCAAAGCTTCTTCTGAAGGTGAGTTGTCATTCTCAGACTCATGAGACCTGTGGTAGTACAGTGGGGGCAGTAGTGTATCGCAGTATATGGCCGGGTAGGGTATTGATAGTGTGGTAGGGGCAGTAGTGTATTGCAGCCGATGGCCTGGTACTGATAGGGCAGTAGAGTATTATGGCATGTGGTTCCCAAACAATGGGTTGAGACCCATTTTTGGGTCGTGCAACCAT